>NC_058130.1:475431255-475554086 GCF_016433145.1 Gracilinanus agilis | reverse complement strand
TCACCAGAGAGCTAGCTGTGTGCGGAAGGCAGTATGAAGAGGGCGGGGGCTGGGGCTGGGGCCAGGCAGGGGCCAAGGCTGGAGCGGCAGCGGCTGCTGTTGCTGCTGCTGCTGTTGCTGCTGCTGCTGCCGCCGCCGCCGCCGCCGCCGCCGCCGCCGCCGCTGCTGCCGCCACCGCCACCGCCGCCGCTGCTACAAGTGAATGTGCATTAGCCGCCAGGACCTCTCCGCCAGCGGCGCACAGAGCCGACTCCGTCACCCCAGCCCTGACTTCGCTGCACAGGGGTGGAGGTGGTGGTGGAAAAGGAGGAGGAGAAGGGGAGGAGGAGGGGAGGGGGAGGTGCCGGTGCCGGTGGTGGAGGTGGAGGTGGTGTGTGGCAGCTGAGGGTGCCCCGGTGGGGTGCAGCGGAAGAGGGGGTTTAGAGGGGAGAACTTCGGAGCAGTCATCCTTTTTAGGAAAGGAGGGAAAAATAAAACCCTCCCCTCAACGCTTTACCGCCACCCCTCCACCAGCACCACCACACACAGCGAGCTCTCCTCTCGTGGAGCACACGGTGGTGTGTACGCTTTCTGCCTTCATTTACCAAGCAGCTTTTTGGAAAATGTCTTTTCTGTCCGGAGTTTAATCAAAAGGAGATTTTGTTTTTGTTTTTGCTCTTCCATCTTTTTCCCCTTCTTTTCTCTTTCTTTTAAATGGAGACATGAAGCAGTCATTGGAATAGAGATCAATGCCCTTACGCGCGCGCTTGTGTGCGTGTGTAAATTGCACAGTGAAAACGACAGGACTTCTGCAAAATACTGGATTGAAAATTGTAATTCATCTGCCGCTGCTGCTGCCGCCGCCGCCGCCGCTGCCTTTTTCTTTCTTCCCCCCCCCCCCCTCTCCTTTTTGCTCCTGGATTCTCCGATTGGGGTTTCTAGGGCTTGACATTTCTTTGGAGATGTCTGAAACAGAAGTCTGGGAATTCATTTGGAAATCCTAATTTTTTCCTACTCCTGATTCATTTGGAAGTTTTAAAGCAAATATAACTCGAAAGTCCTGAAGACTTATGGGATTTTCTCCCCCTTTTTGAGCTTGTTCTCCTTTCACAAAAGGGAAACTTGACAGAGGAGCATACAGTACTTAGAATACAAGTAAGTTCTTTGCACAGGAAAAATTACTTTATGTAACTTTTAATAGACCTTTGAGGTTTTACCTAAGAGTGCATTAGTATATGTTTGATTTCAAGGCTAATAAATTCTTCTAAGTTGTATAATGTGTAGCAGTAGTGGTAGTTAGAACCACATTCACCTATAGTATCTAGAAGAAAATGCACCTGATTTTGACACAATATGAGTTTTTTTTTTTTTTACCTTTCAGCATCACCGAGGAAATAGAATAAAATAATCTAAATAATAAGAATAGCGTGCCTCATGAAATAAAAAGATCCAAAAGGAATTTAAATCATAAAAATATTGTGCATCTCATACCAAGGGGGAAATACCAGGAAGAATAATACATTTCAAAGAAACAAAAGACTCCCCAAAGTCAAGAAATGAAAAGCACATCCAATAAAATAACTGGATTATAATTATTATTCTGTATTTTCCCGGGGCGTGAGGTGGGAGAGGGTATAAGAGGTGGGTGTTGTCACCGTTGGCTGCTCTCCTTGGTGTATACATTGCTCCTTCCATTGGGAATGATGGCTCACCCTGGAAGAAGAGGATACGATAACCGGGAGATAGTGATGAAATACATTCATTATAAGCTGTCACAGAGGGGGTACGAGTGGGATGCTGGAGATCTGAGGGCACCAGCCTCTCCAAGTCTTCCTCCTGTTGTTGCTTCTGCCCCTGCTGTTGGAATCTTCTCTACTCAGCCACGAAACACACCATTGCCTGCTGAACCCCAGGACTCGGCCACTTCTACTACTGCTGCTGCTAGAAACTCACCTTTGCCTCTTCCTCCTCCTGCTGTTGCTGCTGCTGCTGCTGCTGCTGCTGCTGCTGCTGGACCTACTGTCAGTCCAGTGCCACCTGTGGTCCACCTGACTCTTAGACAAGCTGGAGATGATTTCTCTCGAAGATACCGGAGAGACTTTGATGAAATGTCAGGTCAGCTGCACCTGACCCCTGTTACTGCTAGGGGACGCTTTGCCACAGTGGTAGAGGAGCTGTTCAGGGATGGGGTAAACTGGGGGAGGATCGTGGCCTTCTTTGAGTTTGGTGGTGTTATGTGTGTGGAGAGCGTCAACCGGGAGATGTCGCCCCTGGTGGACAGCATTGCCCTATGGATGACTGAATACCTGAACCGGCACCTGCACACTTGGATCCAGGATAACGGAGGATGGGTAGGTGCCTAGGCTGCATGACTTGTTCAGTGTGAGTGTGAGAGTCTGTATCACAGGCTTGTCCCTGAGTGCTGTCTCTAGAGTGTGTGGTCAGTCCTCTGCCAAAGATGATGGCATCAAAGCCCTTTAAGGTGGGATCAAAGGTTTCTCCATGTTTTTCTTTACTTTTCTTCTCCCCCACTCCCATCCTCTCTCCTTTCATACCCACTAGATAACCCCTTTCCATCAGCATGGTTTTGAGTATTGCTGCAGGTGGAACATTTGCCAATTTGTGGTATTTTCTGATAAGTTAGCCTTGATGACTCAACCTGTCATCTTGTGGGGATTAAAATCAACTAAAGGACAAGGGAATTCAATTTCTGTAACCTCTACTGATCTACTGGTAAAGATATAACTCACAGAGAGAAAATTTGAGATGCCTTTTCCCCTGGGATGGGGGTGGGGGAACTTTAGGATATATTTTAAATTATGAAGCTCACATTCCAGAAGTTTCATTGGCTCAAACCTGTAACAAATAGGACTGTAGGATATGTGTAATTTGTTACATGATTATGGTGCTTGTCCATATCCAGGGAGATTGACAGGTACAACAGTGCATCTTGAAAAGAAATTCAGAACATTAATGACTCGGTTCTTGTGGTGAAATACTTTGCATTTTATTTGTATAATTGGTTAACCTGACACTTTTTTAGAATTTTAGATTCTGTTCAGCATGGCATCTATACCTTGTGATCAACCATTTTGCTGGGTTTTTTAATTGATGACTTCTGTTTAAGAGAAGGAATGTGATCTTAGTCATGGACCCTCATTTTCCTTGCTTCTTGGTCTGAGTGATTGGCAACTGTAAAGCACCTGTGAAATGTTCTTTCTGGTAGGCTAAATCAATGCTTTGTCCATTTTTAAAAAATTGACATTCTAATCCAGAACTTGCAGACAGTGTCTTGACTATATTATTGAACCTTGAATAAGGGACGAAATTCCAGAACTAAATTCCAACCTGGAATCTCAGAACACATCTGAAAGTGCAGAACTTTGTATCCAGATTTCAGTTTTGGTGGATGAATAAAGTTTCTTGTTATGAGTTTTATTCAAAGAATCCCCTTCCTTTTTTCTGGGAATCTGAAACATTACCTTAAAAGATGCTTCCCTTTCCATTTTATTGTCCTTTGGGAAAACTATTAATATCACTCTATAAGATCCGATAATAGAAAAAAGCTTAAGGTGACTGAAAGTTAAAATTTTATACATACATGCACAGATGTATGTACATGTCCATATAATTTATGGAAAGTATTTAATATTTTATTGCAATGTATACTGTTCATTTGTGTAGAGGAATAATAGCTACAAAATTAAAATGGGAAAAATTTTAATATAGTTCTTGATATTTAAAAATGAAATCAACTAGATTTTCATAATTTAGCTCAAATAATAAGACTGTACGGGACAGATTTATTCTTAGGCTAACCATCATGCAATTAGATCTTTGGCTTTTTGGAAGAATCATATAACATGGGGGGGTGTTCTTTTAAAAAAAGACATCAATTATGAAAACAACAGGTTATCATTGAAAGCATAGTTTCTACAAACTATACTTTAGCTAAACATGTTATATCAAGAAGCTAGTTTATTTTTTCATAGCCAGTGCCAAAGTGTATTTATTGGTAGGACTTGTAGTCTCCAAAAGGATCATCTCAAAACTAAAACCAAACTACTAATCATTGAAAATGTATTGTTAAACCCTCCCTTCCAGTAGAAGAAATCCCAGATGGCAATAATTTATTAAATTAATTTAATATAACCAAATAATTTATTAAAAGCGGTAAAAAGAACATACATTTAGGGATGATTGCTAGATAATAACATTTATCTTTGCAGTTTAGCTAGAGCATATTCTGTGACCTTGAGCAAATCTTTACCTCTCAGAGCCTCAGTTCCCTCAGCTGTAAAATGAGAACTTTGGCCCTGAGGTTCCTACCAGTTCCAAATCCTATGATAGTCAGTTCATGTGCTTGTGAATCTATGTTTTTAATGAAGGCTTTTTTGGGGGGAGGGTGGGCGGGGAGAAAGAACTATCAGGTTTTCATATATATTTTTATGGTTCACAAGTATTTAAGATTGATAGCAACCACATTTATGGTGTCAAAAACATACAATAAAATGCCCTAACATAGTGAAGGCAAGTTGTGACCAAACATTATTAGCTAAAATAAAATCACAAATGGCTTAAATTTTTTTTTCTAGCTCTCAGAAGAAATAAATTGATGACTTCAAGGAAAACTAAAGGATTTGCTTGGGGAAAAAAAGCAATATATGGAAATGATAAATGGTGGAAGTTACTGAATAAAAATTGACCTGAGATTTTTGTTTAAAGATACTTGTTTATTATTTCCAACTTGTTTGCATTATTATTTTGTATTTTTATTTTAGTACTTTGGTGACACATAAAAAGTAATTATCATATACCTGTCAGCTATGTGACTAAGTTAAGCCACTTAACCTCTCTAGGCCTCAGTTTCCTCATCTATAAAACGAGGGGCTTGGATTAAATACCTTCTGAGGGCCTTTCCATCTCCAGACCTATGAACTCTAGATCTGTGGTAATATATTAAAGTAATACTAACCCCTTTAAAAGCAAATCATAACATTTTGTAAATCTGCAATTTCCCTAGGATTTAATAAATCAGTATTTAAACTGTAATATTAGATTAGTTCAAACCTGTGGGATCTTGTTGCTTTAGACACAATATAACTTTTTGACACCAAACTTACTAAAGTGGTCTGAGTCTTTGGCACTTAACTAAGAGGGGGAATATATTTACCTGTTTGGGAAATCATGGATTTTACATAGAATGTCACATCTTTGATAGATCATGAAATTTCAGACAAAATCAAAGGTAAAGACTGAGTTGTAGCCTGATATGAGGCTTATTCTTAAATCTGAATAAGCTGTTGTGTGACATCCTCAGAAAGGCAGAGCAAGGTTAGACTATGTTGGGTTAGCAGTAAGTGAGAAAGTTTTCTAAGATAAGGTTTTGGGGTAAAGTTTCTATAAGGGGTTATGTCACTGTGAGAGGAGAAGGGAATCCGATGCTGGGAGAGGTTGTACTTTACAATTGGCCATTCCTGCTCTCCTGACAACCATCCCAAAAGTTCAGGTGCCTGGATAAATTCCTGAATGTCCACTGGGGTAGTCTAATCCTGGGAAGAAATAAATTAGAAGTGGAGAGAAAAAAAGAGACCATTCTCAAGGTAGTTAGCTCTATCTAGCCATCTATGTTTCCCAAGGTACCAAAGCAATTTGCATGGGCATCAGTGGTCCATTACAGGTAAGTTAGCATTTCTGCTTAAGTGTTAAAATTTCAAAGGAGTTACCCCAGTGGAGGTCAGATGGCTTAGTTCTTTTATAAACGACCCTGTTAACCTTTATTTTATCATCTTGCCAGAGTCTGATTTTCTAACTGACCATTGGGACTCTGAGACTCTACTTAGTGACAAAGAAGCTTTCACAACATAAGAGTTACTGATATGGGCAGCTGAAGATCACTGCAAATTGTTACACCTCTGATTCTAGGCAGTGAGCTGATATTCAACTCAGGGTCTTATGATAGTGTATTAATTAGAGAATGGAGCTCATTCAATAAGGTTCTTAGTATTTCCATTCCATTTATTTGCTGAGGAGGCAGCATCCCTCTTTGTCAGAAATTTCTCATTGTCCTTGAAGATAGCTTTTGCTAGGCTGTGCTTTTGAGAGCGGGAATTTAGTTATCTGCTGTCCTTGTTGGTTCCAGTCAGATTGTTTGGTCAGCAAGTAGCACTACAGCCAAACTGAATGCCATTCACAGCCACTGAGGCATCTGATTAACTGGATAACCAGAGCATTCTCAAGCCAGTGTGCCAGATGATATGTGAAAGAACATCAATTTTCCAGCAGCTAAACATCAGCTGCTTAGAACCAATTTTGGCATCGAAATGTTAGGATTAAAAATAGCCTGAAAAATATCTAGCTTTAAATAAAATAATGATGAACTTTCCTTGGGAAAGTACATTCTTTTAGCCTGTTTGGAATCACATGACATTCTTTAATAATTCATTGTGTAGACAAAAGTATTGCAGCTTCTACAATTTTTTTTGGGAGTGATGTATTAGAAAAACTTTTCGGTCTGGATTTTGACAAAGTTAATTGACTTGATTGTTAATAAATCTAATCACACTTTAGATTGAGGCCTGTTTTTTTTTTTTTTTAAATTGCCCAGTTATATAGCTGAAAATGTTTTCACTCAACCACCAGGTTTCTGTTGTGTTTTCTAGTGAGAACATGTTGCACTTTTTAGTAATTTTGGATTCAACTAATGTATTTCAGATTGCTTAAATGCCACTAGGCTACATAGCAACCCCCAGGTAACAAAAAGCCACAGTTAAAAAAAAATCACTCCCAAACTCCTACATTGTTTCAATTGCCTCTCAAATGGTAAGACCACTGCCAAGCAGGTGGGTGGATGCTGCATATATTATTGGTGGTTTCTCCCAACCATCAGCCTCTCTAGCCTTACTTTTAAGCCCACTAATCATATTGTAGCAATAATGTAGCAATCATGTAGCAATTGAGATTCATCAGAAGTACATTTGTGCTAAAACAAAACCAATACTGTTTTTGTTGTGTACAACTAAAGATTTTTTTCCTTTCTTCTAGATGTCTTGCATTTGAAATTCAAAGGTTTTACTTAGCTTTTTAAGGTGATCTACTTTATTTACATTTAGTTATGACCTAGTCTCTTAATCTTATGAGACATATTAGCAAATTTAGTTTTATTAGTTTAGATACTGACTGTGCTTATAATGATTGAGATGAAGCCTATATTTGCATGGAAATAAAACTGATGATGATCATTAGAGGGTACTATATAGCTACCATAAATAGCTAGCATTTATATGATACTTTAAGGTTTGTAAAGTACTTTTCAAACAGGAACACATTTTATCCTTTCAAAAACTCTGGGTGGCCAGTGTTAATTATGGTTCCAATCACTTTACAGATAGGGCAACTGAGATGGATAGATTGAGTGACTTGCTCAGTAAATGTCCAAATTCAGATTTGAATTCAAGTCTTCTTAATTTCCAGGTTTAGTGTTCCATCCATCCATTGTACCGCCTGCTGAAGATTCCTAGTAAGGAGATACCAGAATTTGAATCTTGTTTCCCATTCTTTTAAATTAGGTAACCATGAATGGTTACTTAATGTCCCTGAACCTCAGTTTCCTTTTCTGTAAAACTGGAATGATTATTCCTATGATTTCCATCTATGTGGTTATTTTAATGTTTAAATAAAAGAATATTATACAACACTTTAAGCAAAGTGCCATATAAATGTTTACTCTTGGGAGGAAACACGGCCCGAAGGCAAGAGTGGTACACTTGGTGTCAGAGGTCCTGGATTCAAATCCAAATTGTGTAATTTACCAATCCCTTAGAAACATGAAAATGACCTCATCTTTCTTCAGTTGTGAACTGAGAAGACTGACCACTAAGAACTGTTATAATTTCAAATATATGGTCTTATTATTACCTTATGGAAAAGGAGACGAGCTTCATTTTGAGAGTTCATGTTGTACCACCTGTTTTATTTTTTTATGATCCACAGAAGGAGTAAAAGCTGACAGTGCAAAATAATGTTCCATTCTTCAGAAAAACAATATTATTCAGTTATACGAGGCCTATGCAAATACTATATGATGCTCTGTCTCATTCAACATTGCTAGAGACTTTGAGTATCATGAACAATCTAGTTTTACTTGTCAGTTTAAAGAATAAGAAGCTTAAGATTTTTGTAAGCATACTGAAGTCACCAGGGACATAGGCTGAATAAATAAAAATCACTTAGTATTTTCTGTAGAACTCAATAATACTTGGACTGCTCACAAACAGGAGGAGTGTTGTGAGAGAAAAAAAAAGCACCTTACAGACCTTAAAAGTTACTAAATCAACATTTTGTGTGTGTGTGTGTGTTTGTGTGTGTATGTCTGGGTTCATCAATATAATCATACTTAGAACTGTGCCTGCATATATGGGGCAAATGCAGAATTGAAGTAATTTTCTAGATCAATGGTATTAAACAAATAGAAGCAGAAAGTCCTCTAACTATATGGACTTAGAAAACCACATATTAATAACATTATCTGCATTTTATTATATTTTATGTGTTTTGTTAAATATTTCCCAACTACATTTTAATCTGGTTCTGGCTGCACTGGGGAGTGTTGCCTATCAATGTGTTTGAATCCTTTGTTCTACTTAATTCAAGCCCCACCCTCAAAAAAAAAAAAAAAAAGAAGAGAAAGACTGTTATCTTTACTGTGGATACTTTAAATAATTTTTTTCACCCAAAGCAATCAGAATTTTTTTAACTTCTCCATTTCCATGTTGAGACATACCAACACTGATATTTCAGTAACTTTTAAATTTAGTGCTGGAGGGAAAAGTAGAAGACTATTAATTCTAACCCCTCATTTTAAAGATCAGGAAATTGAAGCACAGAAATTAAATGATTTGCCCTGAGTCATGTGGCCAATAAATGTCCAAGGGTTGGATTTGTATGTAGGTCTTCTTTCCTTTAGATCTAGCCTTTATGCACTAATAGCACACTACCTTGCATTGAGTTCTCAGTGATGTGGCTATATTCTCTAATGATTCAGATTGCTGCTCATCCAGTGCCACATTTGTCAGTGGCCTTCCATAAGTAAGCCAGAAGGATCCATTCAATTTGCTGGAAAGGGAGGCATCTTCCTTCAGTTTTGTCAAAATAAACCTTTAGGAAATGATTTTCATGTGGATCTTCACCGTGCTTTTGGAACAGTGATCCACCCCATCCCCACCCACTACCTTTTTAAAAGGAGATCAGATTTAATTTTCACACTAAAATATATTAGTATTTTAAAAGACCTGTGATTTCATAAGTATGGGTGCTCTTTCCACAAATCCATTTCACAATCCATCCCTTTCTTAGAAGAGAGGTTCAAGAGTTATGGTGCTCCAGGTCTAGCTCCTGGTGATGGATATCTCATTATGTATCTAGGCTAGTTTCCTCATGTCAATTGTTGCCAAGTCGGACCCTGTGACTCTTTCAGCTTTGCACTACATGCTGGAGCTTGCTCTTTGCCAGCATGATGTTTGAGAATCACCTCCCCACCAAGACAAGGCACTTGGAGCAAGTCTTTTATGGAGGCTGCTGAATTTCATTTGTAGAATAAATCATTTGGATTGTGGTTTCAATTGAACATTTTTTTTGGTTTCCAACCCAGACTGAAAACAATAATGACAACAAATCCTTGCTGTGGGGCATCCCCAAAGGCGACCTATGCTGAAATTCTGTCCCTGGCAGTATCAGTTTTTATGAAACATATTTTGTCTCAAAGTGGTTCAAAAATTCTCTACTCCCTTGTCTGGCCATTGGCTCTTCAGAACATTTCATTTTGAGTGTTTTTATTCTCTCAGCTGTTTTAAGGGATATTCAATTCAGTTCATTTTGTTTTGTTTTGGTGCCTTTCTACTTTGTCATCTGTAGACCAAGTAGAATTTGGAGGTTTTCGAGAACACATACCAGTTTTATACCCTTCCCATCTATTCTCTTTTTTGTTGTCTTCTCATTAATCCATGGCTGATAAGCAGTGCTCTCATCCCTTCTCTTTTGAATCTAGGTTTGTTGCCACCAATCATATTGCCCAACACAAGACACCTTACTTTTAGGTAGTATAATGTTAATACTGGCCTATTCTAAAAAGGGTTTTCAAGGGCATCTCTGCTTATATATGCTGTCTCAATCCTGCCACTCTGAAAGGGTTCTTTAATTTTTCATCTATGTCTATATGTGAAGGGAATATAAGAGTATCTTAACACAAGTCTGCTTCAGTCCAGAACTCTGCTTGTAGTGTCAAGCTGGTAGTCACTGGGCTTAAAAAATATACCGGAACTTGCTACAAAACATAATTTTCACTTGGTTTTTGGAGTAGATCACTAAATTGTCATGATGATGAAAGTGATATCTATAGCGCATTTCTTATACAGCTAGTGTTTTAATCTTCACACTGTAAAACTAGTTTCTGTAGCTGGTGAGGTAGTTGTATGGTCAAGGACTTTAGAGAGGAAAAAAAGAATCTTGGGTTTTTATTGTCACTAATTGTGTGTATCTAATTTTGTTTAAGCTTAAGGCTATGTTGTTTTAAAAAGGATTATACTCAGATGGCTGTTCACTTGTGCATTGGGCTTAAATTGAAAAGAAGAAAAATGTAGAAAACTTAAAAAAATACTGTAACAGTTATTTTAATATGTATAAGAGAACTGAAAGGGAGGGGGACTTCCCTTTGTTATATATTTGTTCAATAAGCACTATTTATGTACAATAAGACTTAATAAAGCATAAGCTAAAGCATCTAGGACATTCATTAATTTTCTTACTGAAATTGAAACAAAGATCCAAGGGGAATGATTAGAACAGTGTGAAGAACTATCTCTTTCACCTAATAATGTGTTTATGTAACAGGAAAATGTTAAAGACATGTTTAGATTACAACAGGGTCCCTTCCTTTAACAATCACAACAAAAAAATGGACACTTCTAAGTGCTGTTCTGCTTATCAGAAACTAGTATATTAAAATGGAGTTTTTAAAGATTTACTGTTTCTTAGATTTTATTGGAGGTATAGAAAACTTTTCTTAAAGTTTTTTGCATATCTAGTTATCTGTTAAATTTTCAAAGGGGGACTATCTCTTATTTTGGACTTAAAAAAGAGCTTTATAATTTTAAATATTTTTATGAAACCTTTTAACAATGACCCGCCCACCCAACCCAGCCCCTTAACTTATATGGGTTTTTCCCTTTGCTGAGTATGTGTATTAAAAGAGATAAACAATTTTTGTCCTTGAGTATTAATGGTTGCTCCACCTGAGCTATCACTAGACTCTTGGGTTTCTGCCTTTAGCCTCTCATCAGGCCTCAATATATGTCCTAGAAATAATTTTTAATTATCTGCCAATACCTAATCAATCAATTAATAAACAAGCATTTTATTGTCTAGTACAGTGATGGGCAAACTTTTTTTTTTTTTAACCCTTGTACTTCGGTGTATTGTCTCATAGGTGGAAGATTGGTAAGGGTGGGCAATGGGGGTCAAGTGACTTGCCCAGGGTCACACAGCTGGGAAGTGGCTGAGGCCAGGTTTGAACCTAGGACCTCCTGTCTCTAGGCCCGACTCTCACTCCACTGAGCTACCCAGCTGCCCCTGGGCAAACTTTTTAAAGAGGGGGCCAAAGGAAAGGAAATGCTCATCTGTCAATCTGTTTCTAAGACAACTCTTTGGAAGTTTCATTGTATTGCATGCTACTCACTGTATTCATCAGATTAGGAATAATGTCCCCCAGCCAGTAGAACATTTCAGGGAGTTGCATCTGGCCCGTGGGCTGTAGTTTTCCCATCACTGGTCTAGTATATGCAAAGCACCATGAGAGATCCTGTATATACAAAGACAAAAGTGAAACAGACTCCCTCAAAGAGCTTATGTTCTATTGTGCAGTCAAGTATACCCATCATTTGTGTATATAACATATAAACAAAATATTCAAAGAGTAGGATTTGGTTAAAAAAGGCAGCATTAAAGAGGCAATATGGCACAGGTGGAACAGTGGTTAGAGCCCTGGCCTTGGAATCAGGAGGACTCTTCTTTATGAGTTCAAATCTAGCCTCAGACACTTATTAGTTGTTTGACTCTGGGCAAGTCATTTAACCCTGTTTACTTCAGTTCTTCATCTGTAAACTGAGCTGGAGAAGGAAATAACAAACCACTTCAGTATCTTTGCCAAGAAAACCTAAAAATGGGGCCACAGAGAGTCAGATACAACTGAACAGCAATGAGAGGATAAAGAGAGCCAGCCTTTGAACTCAGTGTCTCTGACCCATTATAGTGCTGTGACTGTGGGCAAATGACTTGACCTCCCCCTAGGGAAATGACTAGGGGAAAAAAATTGCAGTGAAGGTGCTGACCTTCATTGTAGGGAGAGTTTCCTCATTTTGCAGTTCCCTCTCCCAATGAAATCACAGGTCTTGTCCCTATTTGTCATACAAAATCTCTTTAAGAGTTATGGTCTTTCCTCAAGTAGACAAATGTTGAATTTTTAAGACCAAATACAGACATTTAATTCAAATAACCTTTGATAAATACTGATCCTCCTGGAAAAGTCCTCTTGAACCTATTGGACAATGGTTTCCATTTGTATGCTGGTGTAGAAATGGGAGTAGTAGTACAGATATTCCTGATATTATTTTCTTAGATGATCTCTTCTTGGTTACCATGAGGAAGTTACTATGGAATTTGTCTGTATCACAGACATTATCTGGCACGTTGCATTTGCAGTTTGTGTCTAAATGGTTGGAGTAGGATGGGGTCAGAGGGAAGCTCTTTATTTGGAAAGAAACGTTTCCATTTATGTCTCTTCTTCAGCCTCAGAATTCCAGTGATAGAACAATATTCCATCTCTAGTTGATAATCAGTTCATGAAACTCTCTAGGGCTTCAATGTAATGAGTCAGAAGCTTATGACTGAGCTTTATTCTGCTCTTTATTATGTCTCTTGAAAACAATAAGAAACCACAGTGTCAAGAAGAACTTTAATTTTTCAAGGGAGATTTTTCCATTGAGACCAATTCATCTTGCTTTTTTGGTGTGTGTGGAGTCCTAATCACTACAGTTCTCTAACTGTGCTTTTTAAAAAGCTGTGACAGAGATTGAAGAATTTGCTAATACTTTATAAGATTAACTGCCTAGAGCAAAACCCCAAAATGTGAGTATTAAAGGTTATCTTTTCTTGTCTTCTTCTGTCTGTGATCTGCTGCCCTAAGATATTTTTCTATTCTCTGCCAGAACAAGACATATTATATATTAATTCCTAATTGAAATTGTGGACAAATATGCTATATAACTACTTGTATACTTCTATCCATTCAAAATTCAGCAAGCATTTATTCCATATATATACACATACATGTATATATGTATATGCAATTTTACATTACACATATATGTAATGTGCCAGATGTTGTGCTAGGGATTAGGGACACAAAAACAAAAAAATGAAATAGTCTTTAAGGAGCTTACCTGCTTCTAGGGAGGAACAACATATACATAGAAAAGAAAATTTAAAATATATGTAAGATAGCTGCAGACTCATTTCTGGACTGGGTGAAGGCTGCCGGTAAGTGGAAATATCGGATAGGATTTCTGGAGGAGGGGGGTAACTGGGCTGGGTTTTCAAGGAAGTCAGGAATTCTATAAGGCAGACAATACTTTCCAGGCACACAATCTCTAGTCTGAGAAGGCTAGAGGTAGAAAGAATATCATGTGTGGGAAACAACAAGTAGGACAGTTTGGCAAAACCATAGAGTGTAGGAAGGGGAGCGATATGCAATCTGAAAAGGTTGGCTGGAGCCAGATTGTGAGAGATTTTAAAAGTTAAACAGAGGAGATTTCATTTGACCTGAGAAATAATGGAGAAACCACTGAATCTCCTTGAGAATGGAAGTTACCTGATCAGACCTTTGATTTAGGGATATCAATTTGGCTGCTATGTGGAGGATAGATTAGATGAGAGAAAGATTTATGTAGCAAGACTGATTAGGAGGCCGTTGTAATAGTTAAGGCAAGAGGTGACGAGGACCAAAAGTGGATGGTGGCCACATGTATGGAGAGGAGGTTATGACTATGAAAGATATTATGCAGAAAGAATTGACAAGACTTTCACAACTGTTTGAATGGAAGAAAGGATAGCTGAAAATGCTCTTGATGTTGTGAACTTATGTGACTGGATGTTGAACAGAAATAGGCATATTAGGAAGAAGGCAGGGTTTAGAGGAGTGATGGTCAACCTTTTCAGCTTGGTGTGTCAAAATTCACCAAAAAACTGAGCATAACTCAGGTGGTGTGTCACTTCGAGAAAAAAAGCCCATAATGTCGTGATATTTATAGTTTAAATAACAAAAATGTATAATTGTAATACATAACTGTATTTAATAAACCAAAATAGGTAAATTAATATAGGTAGAATTGTCATCTATAGTGCACAGAGTGTCTACACTACGCTACAGCAAATGTTTCATCCTGACATATGGCCCCATACTTCTCTGTATGCGGCTGCATGTCATTGAAAATGGCTATGTGTGTCAGCACTGACACACGTATCATAGGTTTGCCATCACCAGTTTAGAGGAAAGGATAACAAGTCATGTTTTGGATATAGAGAGTTTGAAACGTCTATAAGAGATACAGTTTGAGATGTCCAATAGTAGTTGGTGATGTGGGTGAGAACATCTCTATCCAGGAGTAATAGACTCTGAAATAACAGGTGGACTTAATAGGAGTTGATTTTTATCACCAAGAAAAAAAAAAGTAGAGTGTTGATGTGTTTTTGTATCATTCCTAAATTCTTTTTTTTGGTGGATTCTTTTGAATTGGGCCCAAATTATTCATTATACCTTCAAGATACCATGTATCCTAACATTCCATGATCTGTCTGCCTACTTTATCAAATAAAATGAGATGAGTTTTTTCCTTTTCTTTTTCTTTCTGAAAGACTTTCTCTTTCTGGTTCTTCATTAACCAAGCGGAACTTTGCTTGAAATCTTGTTCTTTATTTCTTCCACAAATTCCTGGCTTTTTAAAAATTCAATTGAATTAGACAAAAGGAACTTGAGGAATTGAACCTCATAACAACTTAGAGAATCCTACCATAACCTTTACTGAATAGGTAAAAGTTTCACTTTATACTCATTGAAGACTAATGTTCATAGAAAAGTCTACTATTTTTTTTATGGCAATTCAGTCTATAGGATCTACTTGATATATGATCACTCTTAGTTTTAAGATTTTATTTTTTTGTATTTGATTCAGCAAATGAAATTGTAGGCATCTCCAGAGGGAAATTTTCTTATGTTTTGATTTACATTAAATATTGAACTAGGCATTCAGGCTAATGTTGGATAGTTCCGCCTTGTTGAGGATTATCAAATATACGTATGTACGTACAAAATTATATTTATACATATATTTATATTTATTTATATATAATATATACTTACATGCTAAATATATAGTATTTGTATACATATATACCAAATAGATATAGAAAAATATAATTTATTAAATACATAGTTAATTGATTTAAATGGAATAATCTCTAATGGATCTGTTTTGTTTCTGTATAATGTCTCTGGCCTAGTTTAGATTTTAAAGTTCTCAAGGATAAGATTTTATTTTCCATGTATTGTGAATTTATCCCTTTAATACAAATTGAATTATTAATTTATTCATTCCATGAATATTTATTCAGTGCCTTACTGTGTAAAAGATACTATACAAGACAGTGAAAACACAGGAAAGAAAGCTGAATTTAATTGTAGGCATTGTCAATGTTATGAGACAAGAAATAACTGGTTACCAATATGGAGTCATTTCAGAATCATTGCTCTCAGTAGTCAGATCATCAACTAGTTAGAACAAAGATCAAAATAAATACCAAATGAAAAAGGGATTCCCCTTAGATAGTGAAGTTCTCCAAGTATTTCTTTCTGTAAGTGTCATTTTGCTGATTGTATCAATTAATAATGAACATTTATTAAGCACCTACTATATACCAGGTATTGGGGACACAAAGATAAAAATAAAACAGCCCCAGTCTTTATGGAATTTTAATTCTATGGAAGGAGATCCCCCAGAATGAATACTTAAAAGGTAAATTCTCCTCAATGATATCAGATCCATGGCTTTTCAAAAGAGATCAGTCTTCTATTCCCTAGAGGATAAAAGCACATAGATTAAGAATGCATATTACTCAGTTTTCTAGACAATTCATTGAATTCATCCATCAGTACATCATGGACAGACACTGCAGAATAGAAAAGGGCCCAGAATTAAGTCAAAGAAGGAGGAAGGGATGGATGGTAATTTACGCATTTGGGAAATTGTGTGGGGCTCTCAATGTTCAAAGTTCCTTTATATTGCCAAAGCTCACTTTTTCATTATTAGTATTCTCCCCAGACATGATATATAGCTGTGAATCATAGAATGACGTGATTTCCAAAGAAAAAAAAATATTGGTGACCTAAAGGCCCTGGCGATTCATTGTGGGTGTCAGTAAATTTCAACATATTAGTGATGACTTGTGCATAACAAGTGACATAAAATAAACCATCCAGGAACATTCCAGGAAGAGATGGGAAGAGTCATGAAGCAAGAACAAAGGATAAGAGAGTGATGTATTGATATCCTGAGTGTGGCACTGGTTTTCATTCACTATTTAAAGCCCTAGGCAAAGATCTCCAGTTGTTTGGATAGGTCTTTTGGGGAAGATGTATGGAACAACAAGTGATGATATTTGCACAGGAATAGAAAGCAGGGATAGGTTGTGATTCATATTAGTGGAAGGAGTACCAATATCAGTGAAATCCTGAGTCCACTGTGGCCTGAAACTCAGTTGATAATACTTTTGTGTAGCATAAACAATCTTCTTACTTTCTCAGGATCCCTAGAGGTCAAGCTCATTGTGTCTAAAATGAATTAATTATCCTCAATTTCTTGAGGAACTGATTTCCTTCAAACTTTATCTTCCTAATGATCCTATTTCTTTCGACAGTACCATTATCCAGGTGAGCACCCTTAGAGTCATCTTTTTACTATGACTTCTCCCTAGTCCTTTAAATCCAATAAATCCTCAAGTCCTGTCAGTACTCTCTCTGCATCATCTCTTGACTTGTTCTCATCTCAGCATTTCCACTGTCACTATCCTAATTCGCTTCTCATTCCTTGCTCGTTGGTCTCCTCTTTTTTGCCCAGCAATGATCACATTATTCCACTGTATGAAAATATTCAAAGGACTCCTAATTTTACTGTGCAAATATCTTGACGTTCAAGACCTTCTACATTCAATCTCTAAGCTCTCTTTTCAGCCTTACCTCAAACAACTTTGCCTCATGCCTACTCTACTTGTCTCAGTCAGGCTAATGTATTCATCCTGTATTTTCATGCCCTGAACCTATGATCACAATGTTCCCTGCATTTGGAATGCTGGCTTCTGCCTGGTCCAGTTTATCCTGTTGAAATTTTGTCCATCTTTCAAGACCCACTCAATTGCTACCTCTTCCATGAATTCTTCCTTAGAGTGAGAAGTGACCTTTCCCTCCTCTGAATTCTAATAGCATGTTGTTTACAACTCTGTGAACTTCACATTCTGGTTTGTATCATTATTACTTTTATACATATTTTATCTCTTCATATAGATTACAAACTCTTTGATGTTTGCTGTCAGGGATTTTACCTTGTTTCTTTCCAAATGTTTAGCATAATACCTTGCATATAATAAGTATTTAATAGTTGCTTGCTGAATGAATAAGGGAATTCATGGCATGGCAAATTAACTTTATTCCAATTAGTAGGTATTTTTTCTTTTTTTAATATTTTATTTTTATGATGAAAAGCAAACATTTCAATGTGTGAAGATCAGAAAAAATGGCATATTAAAGTATAAACTTGTATCTTTTGTTTTTAAGAGAGTATATAGTAAGCAAATTAAGTAACAAAATTTGGCTTATTTCCCCTTTTAGATTTCTTTTTCTTTTACTCTGTGTATTTTAAAATGCTTTCTTATTTATTGATTGTATTTAATAAATTAATTTATTATTTATTACTCATATTATTTTAAATTTATTTTAAAATATTTACTTCTTCCCCCTTATTTGTTTCTCTTTCCCTTTCCCCATTCTTCCCTCCCTTTCCCTTTTTATTTTCTTCCTTTCTTTCTTTCTTTTCTTTCTTATTATATTTCCCCCTAATTTTACCTTCTTATTTCATTACTTATGTTTTGAAGCCTTGGAGTTGAGTTAGTTTCCCTCTCCTTTTCTTCTTATGTATTAATCAGTTATTGATTTCTATAGCATCTATCCCTTCCATTCCTCTGTTCCAACTGCTCCTACCCTCATTACTTAACATCCCACCCTGCCTGAAAGATATTCCTTCCTTCTAGCTCTTTCTAATTTCTTACAGATCATTGCCAGAATAATCTTCCTGAAGTGTTGAACTAATCATGCCACTGTTTAGAAATCTTTAGTCTCTCTTGCCTATGGAATAAAGTTCAAGCTACTTTGCCATAGATGTAGGTTCTTAGACAATCTGATCCCACCTCGCTCTTCTGGCCTTATATTATTGCTGTCTTCCATGAACTCTGTGCTTTATCCAAACTGGATTTTTCTCCATCCCTTGAAAATGCCCCACACTCCCCTCGTTCTTACCTTTGCACACACTATTCCTTTTTCCTGAAGAGTCCTCCTCCCTTCTATTTACCTGCTATCTTCCTACCTGTCCTTTGAAGTAGAGCTCAAAAGCCATTCTTCCATGGGACTTTCCCTGATTCCCTTTGTCAGGCACAACTTTCCCTTTTGGAACTTATTTTATGCCTTTCTAATGCATTTATCCTAGCATATTAGGTATTATCATTATTTGCACATGCATATCATCTCCCTAAGAGACTGTAGACTCCCTGAAAGCATGGGACCTTATCTATCTAAATTTCCTATCTCCTTCAGTGCCTCATGCAGCAGTCTGTACACAGTATTTCTTGTTGAATGGATCACTTTCACAACCCGCATGTAAAGGAAACATAAAGCCAAAGTCACAGGGACAAAAATTTCCCTTACCACTAACCTCATAAAGATGAGCAGTTAAATCCAGTCTGAACTTTGGAAGTCAATAGGCACTTATTGCTCAATCAGGTCCCAGAAATGAGAGATTCAGCCTGCAATTTTGAAGAGGAATTTTATTGGCCACTAAGAATTACCAATTGTGAAAACCATGAGAGCATCATAGATGAAACTTGTGCTCAACAGGTATTTGCCAGTAAACTTAAGCTGCTAGATCTAAAAGAGCTGATCCCTGAAATGATATTGTTTTAAGAAATGGTCGAAATCTCATTTGGAGAAACTTCATTTACCTGAAAAAAAGCCAAGTGTGTGATTGCTTGTCACTTGTCATCTATCAAGGGATGATTATGTGTTTTCACTGCCAGTAGTGGATCTTGACTGCCTTTCTCTAGAGGCTTTCTTAAAAGGGAGATGTGTAGCACACAGGGTTTTCCTTGTGGGGAAAAAAATGTGCACATGCAAACACATTTCTTCAGTGGTCATTGAGTGGCTGTCTCAGTGAATGAATTCAGAAACGTCAGAACTTAAAAGACACCTCCAGATAAGTAGCCCTGCTCTCTTCATATTTGCCCCTTCTATTGAAGCCAGATTCATCTTTAATGAACATATTCAGTGACAGCAGCATCCTTGAGTTTGTCCCTGTGCGTGAGAAACGGAGCTTCCCTCTTTCCTAACAGCTTACCACTCAGAAATAAATGACAGGCAGTGAACAAGCTTTCATTGAAAGTAGTTGTCATTTCCATGAATGATACTTGGAGACCATAGTTAAGGGTTATTCCTTTTCCTTTTTATGCTTGGCTTGTGTGTAAAAATGACAGCCTGTCATGACAAAGTGTTAGGTAACCATCAGGCTTTGTCTTGTTAAAGTGGGTGTTTTGGAACATTCTTCATTTGGTTCATTTAAAAATTAACTAATGAAATGATTGAATGTCAACTAACATTTGGAAACATTTTTTTTGTCAAGTTTTAGTTGAATAAGCTGGATGATTGAACACTTTCAAAACTAGGAGAGGAAGGAAAATTTGGTAGAAGAGTCAAGGCCCATGGTGGTGCTTCAAACTTGTCTCTGCTTTGTTCTGTGCTCCAGTCAAAGCATTCTCCTCCTTATTGAATAATCCACTTGAACCTGTTCCTTTTCCATGATTTGCTTTCTGATATTATCATGACATGGCATGACAAAGCTGCATCAAGAAATGCCAAAGACTCTTCTGATTGAGTAGCTTTTTGTGCTAGAGTTGTTGGAGTAGGTTTTATTTTTTTCTTGTAACAAACCTTAAAAATCTGTGGTTACTGGGGCTGCTAGGGGGTTTAGTGGATAGAGAGCCAGGCCTGGAGATGGGAGGTCCTGGGTTCAAAAGTCCTTGGGCAAGTCACTTAATCCCCAATGCTTAGCCTTTACTATTCTTCTGCCTTGGAACTGATACTCAGTATTGATTCTAAGACAGAAGGTAAGGGTTTAAAAAAAATCATGGTTATTGTTCTGATCAAGTAAGTCTAGGGTATTTTTTATTTCACATTCATTTAAAATGCTATCATGAAAATAGCTAGGTGCCACAAAGGATACAAGGTTAGCATAGGGCCTGGCACCTGGTGGGCACTGAGTAAATTCTTGTTTCCTGGCTGATTGACTTCTGACTTGTATCCCATTCCACTTTCTCCTATACCACACTGCCTGCCTGGGCATATTTTAGTAATGATGATAATGTTCTTTAACAGAATAAAAAGTCACTTCAAAAACTGTGTTTATATATGGGGAATATATTTAATTTTAAAAAGTAGGACACATTAATAACATCCTCTAATATTTCATGTCACTGATCTCTTCTAGATAATTAAAATGGGCCCAGTCTTGCCTTTCATGTTATTTTTCATCCCTAGCATCAGCTTCTATGTTTTGTCATGTTTGCAGCATGAAAGAATTTAACTGCTTGGTGTTTTACACATGCACATACTCAAAGACCTCTTGAGGGTGTGTTTGCAAAGTGTTGTTTGGGACTTGACCATATGATTCTTATTAAAGAAAATGGGAATGATGTGTCTAAAACTTCTAGAAGGGCTTTGAAAACATAAGCCCCACTAAAAAAGGGAGTAGAGTGGGCTTAGAAAAACAGGCCATTGTTGTTAGTTTGTGATATCTAAAATAGCTCTTCATTTTGTATTTTGTTTTTAACTGTTTAAAAAAATGCACTGCCTAGTGGCTATTAATGTTTTCTCATCTATGTATTGCCCTTTGCACAAGAAAATGATGATTCTAAGCCATCATCAATAAGAATGGGTACCATTGAACAAATATGAGTTTATGGTAAAACCTTTAGGTGCCTAACTTTTGTTGGTTGTGTGGTTCCTAGAGTCCTATGGATATTTGGTGTACACCCGAAGATGTGGTAGCTGATTAGACATAAAGGGTGAAGAAGAAGAAAGACTCAGGAATGATTCCAAGTTTGCAAAACTGTATACTTGTATGCCTTTCAATAGAAATAGGGAAATTTAAAGGAGAGAAAAATAGTAGGGGAAACAGAATGAGTTCTATTTTGGACCTGAATAGAATTTGATATACCTATGATACTCTAGTTAGAGATATCCAGCTGATAGTTGGAGCTGAATGTTTAGATCTGGGAGTCATCTGCAGTTATTTATTGTTTCAGTCACCATGCAGAATATAGAATTAAAGTCAGGGATTTCATTTTCTTTGCTCAGTTGTTTGGACTATTCTCTCTTTTCCTGTCCCCTTATTCTCTTCTAGTTCCCTTGATCTTATTTCTTACAAATAGTAGTTTGCTTCATCAAAAGTTGATGTGGCTTTTATTTAGTTAAGTAAAGCATTGTTTAGCATTTTCTGCAATTAAAAGGGGGATAACATCAATCAGGAAAGTTACCAGATGGTTTTAAAAACATAAGCAGAAATTAGTGAAGGCAATATTGCTTTAGTGGACGGGCCTCTTTTGTCTTTTCTTTGTTTAGGAAACAATGCAATTTTTTGGTTTTATATTTTTTGCAAACTTCTAAAATGAGTATTTCTCAGAACACTGAAGGCTACCTTTTATTTATAAAAAAGATCTTTGTTTTATTTTGTATGTTGCCTCTTTTAGCTTTGGCCTCAAGAATTTATGTAACTAAAATTTTTGAAAATGCTTATTAGTTAGTAGATCGATCTTATAGGATATATGATCTGATTTACTATCCCAGAGTCAGGCTGTTGTATCTGTCTCCTGAGGTTCTAGGGTACCTTGAAGGATTTTTTTTTCGCTATTGACATCAGCTCATGGCCTTACCAGTTACATTACTATCTTCCCGGCACTTTTTGAGGATCTACGTTAGCTCTCCAGTTCAATTTAACAATTTAATATGAATTAACTTTTACAAAAAGAATATATATTTTAAAATTATAGCAAAAACTATACAAATATTTTCTCTCAATATCTCAGGGATGTGATCTCTCCTTGATTTTTGGGGGGGGTGGATTTTGTATGATGGGGGAGAGAAGGATAGGCTTAACTTAGCTCAGTTCCTATATAGCATTAGTCCCACCAAGTTCATGTCCAGATGTATCTTGACTCCCAGATGAATCTTCATTTAAACTCTTGTTGGTTTGGGTCCAGAAAGTCATTCCCAAAGCTTGCTTCTTGATCCTTATTAGTATCAGTTGAGTAATCTGATGGAGTCTATGCATTTGGTAAATCTATATTATATTTATGTTGAGAGGGGGGAAAAACCCAAATTTGAAGCACCTGTATAATTAGAAATATTTGTCAAGTTAGTAAAATTAAAAATTAAAAATTCATCATTGTGTTTCTGTGAAAGAGAAAAAATGCCCAGGACTTGTGTAATTTAGAAAACATGCTGTCCAAATATTGTATATTTAATATTGACTGTCATTTGCCTTTGAAATTCTGTAGTAAAAATGTGGAAAAGTCTTTAGTTCAACCTTCATTGATCTTTGCCCCATTTTCCTGGGTCTTATTTTAGACCTGATCTTCATATTCTTTTCTTAGTTCATAGGTGGAGTGGCCTATCATTCAGATTTTGCAATATCATAATAAATCTGTTTTTCTACTTGTAAACAAGCCCACCTACAGCATCCATTCTGTATCAAGGGAGAGAGTTGTTTCCATCCCTCTTGGTTTAATTTGGATACATTTGGCATAGAACAGCACATTATTTCCACAATAACATTTGAACAGGATGCCTGCTGTGTTGATATGCAGGTCTAAGTGAGTTTTACCATGTGCCAGGAAACTATGTTCTTAAAAAGAAGGCTGAATACTAAATTCTGAACATAATATGAAGTTATTATCAGCCTCTCTCTCCATTCTATTTTATTCCCTGTTTGAGTTAATTTGTGTTAACTGTAAATCAGCTTGAAATTTTTTACTACAAATTGAAGTTTGAAGGGAGAGTAAAAAGCAACAGAAGGTTGGGGGGCAGGTGTTGAGGGAGGCCCCTTTGGGGTTTGTTTAATAAAGCACCTGTGAAAGAAAAAAAAAATTTGACAATCTCTAAGGCACAAGCTAGTGTGATTTTTTTTAAAGCTAAAACTTCTTGGCATTTTATAAGGAAGCAAAAAGGAAGGGAAATTATTATTCAGGGCAGTGGGACAATAGTAACCTTTCATTAAGTGAGAAATAGTTCAACTCCTGAACTCCCTAAACCCTGGGCTTAGTATTAGGGACATGGAACTAAGCACCAGGTATTTCCTTTTTCTTGTATAGATTAGTGTTAAAAAACAAAACAAAACAAAACAAACCTTGGTAGAATGTAAATTATAAGCCTTAATTTATAGCCTGTAAGATTCTAGGGTAATGTTTTAGAGAGTCTTTTCTGTTATTTGTAACTTATTGAAAACACCAACCAGTTAAAATAATTTTGACCTCTGTTTTCTTAACAGTTGTATGAGTTCTAAGGGTACAATATGTTACCATGAAAGTAGATGTGGATTCCGAGTCCAATATCAGACCACAGATTTTCAGCCTACATGAAGGAAAATAATTTATTCTTTCTTTTTTCACAGGTTTTCACTAATAATTAAAAAAAATCCTTACCTTCTGTTTCAGAATTGTCACTAAGCATTGGTTCCAAGTCAGAAGAGTGGTAAAGGATGGACAATTAGGGTTAAGGGATTTGCTAGGAAGTGTCTCAGCTCAGATTTGAACCCAGGACCTCCTGTCTCCAGGCTTGGCTCTCTATCCACTGAGTCACCTAGCTGCCCCTCACTATTAATTTTGACATATTCCTCAAAACATTGGAGAGTTGAATGAATACCTTATTTGTAAATAATTTGTAGAACTCTTGAATGGAAGACTTTCAATAAGTGTTCAGTAATATATCCAGAGCTTACTTATCTTGTAACCTTAATTATCCTAAGCAAAAAATAAGCTTCTGAGCAAATAAAGTAGATGTCACAAAATCAATGCTACAAAGCTTAAACACTTTACTTCTGGACAGTAAAGTGAATTCCTTAAACCTTTACTTAGATACTGTTTACTCAAATTTTATGTGTAATTATAACAAACTTAGGTATATGGTTTCTTAGCCCATAGAAGATTAGAAGTGACAAATATGAAGAAGAGGTGTTTGCAGGAGAAGCCCTACTTGAGGTGAGTGTACTGACAAACCTTAAGAAATGATGCTGTATAAAAATATCATTCAAACAGTTTCAGAAAATTAAAAGCCCAACAGTCTGAAGCTTAGCTTAGGTGCTACCTTCTCGGTGAAGCCTTTCCTGGTATCTCCCCACCTTCCAGCAAAATTTTCCCTGTACTAAGATTATCTGTATAATTTTGTGTTTTCTACTAGAATGCAAACTCCTTGAGGAGTTTGATTTATTATTATTTATTAAACTATTATTATTTGATTTATTATTAAACTCCTTGATTTATTCTTATATTTGTATCCCCAGAACTTAGCACATTGCATCTAGGACGTGCCTAATATTTATTTTGTTGAAATGAGCTATAGTGCAAACAGTCCAACACATTTCAGTGACAGCTAAAGATACCTCCTAAAATAATAATAATAAATTTCAGTTTAAGGTAAATGCAATTATATAATTGATGCTTTCAAGGGTAATCTTGAGTCATCAAGCAAAGGTTAAATCATGGAATGCTGCATATATCTATAGATGCTACATATACAAAGACAGTATCTTGTAGAGGGTAGGGAGCCAGCCTTGGATTCAGGACTGCCTTCAAGTCCTGTTTCTAACACATATTGGCTGGGTGATTTCTAAAAAGTCCCTCTCTATTCCCCAGGCATCTCTCTAAGACTGTAAGTTGTAGACCAGATACTTGCTTTCATTAGTTCAGGGATTTTCTTGACCAAGATTTTTTTGATTGGGAGTTCCATATTCCAATGCTATGCCAAATTTAGTTCTACCCCACCCCCCAATATCCCACTCCCCACAAAACAATAAAATTATGAAAACCTTTTTTTAAGAAGCTGGGAAGTGTTTAATACATCGAAAGATTTTCATCAAAAATATTAAAACAAAGAGTTGAAGTACCCAAAAGTATAAGCTTTAGTTATCTGGAAAATTCACTTGTATGCAATGGTTGATTTATTTCACATATTTGCAAGGGAGTCTTCTTTTTCTTTGATGCCAAATAAATTGAGGTACTACCATTCAGATATGTCAAGGAATAGAACTTCAGTGTTCATTTATATTGGGCTGGTACAAACTGAATTGAAATTGTACCTGAATTGAAATAAGGTCCAATGAGACTTTCTTGCCATGCTTGCTTGCCCTTGTTCTCATTCTAAATCACTTGATATTTGATGCTTTTAAAGTTGAGAAATAGCTAGAAACGTGCCGAAAGTGTTTTTCAAATATTACTAAGTCATGGGTCTTTAAAGTAGCTAAAACCATTTATGTGTGTAGTTTCCCATTTTACACTGGTTTAAAATGTACTTTTCTTAGGTTTGTCCCTAGTTGGTAATCCAACATTCTGTAGAAGATTTGGTTTCGTAGGTTTGAATAGGTCTTCCTGAACACCAACTTTAAAAAAAGATAAAAACAAATGCCTGACAAATCTTACTTTATTTCAGTGCTCTTATCTTTTTTAAGAAGAGGTTCTCTAGTGAAATGTTTGCCTTCTATTATTTAGGATGCCTGAGTTCTGTTGGCTCAGGCTGTTCTGTGTCATTCCTTCCTTCCTGCTACCCCACATAATCCCTTTGAATGTGGGGGATGGGGAACCTCACATAACAGTCCTTATTATACTTGGGCTCCCCAACTTGAAGGACTGAAGTGAGGAGAGGATTTTGGAGACTGGCAAGTGCTATATCAGAACAAGCTTTTTATTGAATGAACAAAAAAGCATTTAGTAAGCTCTATGTGTAGAAGCACCAAGTTGAGCACTGGGGATATTCCCTGCTTTTAAGGAACTCAGTTCTCATAGCACAGAGAGATAGTTTCAACTGGAAGTCAGATGCCTCCTGGTCCTTAGGGTGTAGCAGCAAAGCAAATGGTGCTTCATCTTTTTAAATGTCATTTCTATAAATAAAATCATACTTCTTTCTGATGTTGAGCCATTTGACAGCACCAAGGACGTTGGGGGTGAGAACTTTCTTTTGCCCATCTTCAGTAGCTGTGGTTGTTTAGGAGAGGGCAGCTGTAGAGCTGGCAGAGGAACTTGTCAGGTCACATCTCTACAAGGGTGGCAGGAATGGGTGGGGGAAAGGACTGGAAGGCAGGTTAGTGATCTCAGGCATGCTACATATTGCCAAGGCTTTTGGGTTCAGGGATCTAGGCTGCCACAACTGTGGTCTCTGAGGGGAGAGGGTGATGGTGGTTTGACTGACCTGGCACCTATCATGTTCTCTCTTCCCCTTATAGTGGCTTGCTTGCCCTGTGAGTGACAATTGGTTGGTGAGAGATAGATAAAATATTTATTAAGTGTTCACTCTGTGCCAAGCACAGCTAAGCTCTGAGGATACAAATTCAAGCAATCAAGTTGGTCTTTACCCTCAAGAGTCTTACATTCTAATGGGAGAACTGGAAAATGGAAAGTATAGATGGGAAAGATGAAGAAGAAGAATAGAAGAACATTGCTGGAGCTCTTCCTAAAATAGTGGTCCCATCAAGGGAGAGTCACCACTGATGATGAAAGGAAGGCCCAGGGAGGAGGTTTCATAGTTGATGGGGATGGTTGACCCCTTTCCCAAAGGAGTTGTTCTCCTAGATACGGCTATTGGGATTGGACTGGAAGCAGGACCAGTGATCTTAGAGGCACTGCTCTTCCAGAAAGTCTAGAATTTCTCTGCCCAGTGTTGTTACTTGGTCAGCAATTAGTGTGTGTTTGTGCTGATATGGCAGGTCCATTCCCTCCCTGAGGTTGTTCCACTCAATGATGACTACTGGAGTCAGGCTGGCAGCAAGGCCAATGATGCTGTTATTTTTAGGGCTTCTTCACTCCAGGTCCAGTGCTCTTTCCACTGCATCACCTACCTGTTTCTGTTTGCATTTGCAGGCATCTGTCACCTGTTTGTGAAAAATAGCAAACCTCTGGTATATAATTGTGCCCTCCTGACCATATCTTTTAAGGTATCCTGCAGGTGCCAAATCTTGTCATCTTCAGTGATGGGTGCTGCAGAGTTACTTTTCATGATTATTATTCTCCTTATCATCATTATTATTTCAGTGGAGGAGTCATCCAACACCTTGGAGGCCTTCTTTGTTTATTTGTTTGTTTGTTTTTAATATACCGAAGTGCCAGTTGTTAAAAAAACACCCCTAAATCCAAATTATTTTAATTAACATTCTCACCCTGGCTGTCTATATGTTGTCTTTTATTCTTACTATATAACTGGTCCTCTTCCTTTTCCAAGCATATCTGCCCTCCTAGATAAGGTGTTGTTGTTTTTTTCCTAGATAATGTGTTGTTTTTAGGTCAGTAGACACTGGTTGCATGATACAAGGCTACCTCCCACCTGTCCTTTTCCTGCCCTTTGGATTTCTTGGAATTTTGATTCTTCTAAAATCATAGTACTCCATGATTTGCACCTCTGGAGCATGATCAAGACAATATTGGTGTTGAAGAGATTGGCTTTTGTAGCAGGAGTCATTTAAAGCACTATGAATTTTTCCAAATGGGTTTCTCTTTCTACTCTTCTTTTCTGGGACCTACTTAAAGACATTCATACATATACAAACATATTGCTTTTTTTGATAGACTTATAATTTTACGGATGTAGATAGCTCTCAACTGAGTTCTACCAATTTAGATCAACAACTTTTGTAAAACTGATAGTCTGAGAGAGTTGCATGAGACATTGAGGAGCTCCGTGGCTTACCTGGAGTCGCATACCCTTTAGAACTTGAAATCAGGTTTTCTTCACTTTAAGGCCAGCTCTTTATCCTCTTTGTTATCTTGCTTTTCATTGTTTGTTTTTTTATAGATCTGTTTTCTCTTTATTTCCATCTCAGTCTTTTTGTTTGTTTACAGTTAAAGTAGTAGCTACAAACACAGTTTGTGCTAAGTATTTACTAAAAGAATTGAGATACATTTTTGTCATACTTCAATACAACCTTGATGTATCAATAAAAATGAGATTTTAGTAGGAGAAACAAGAAATTCAAAGTCACATTCATAACAATCATAGATATTTGTCTTTGTTAAAATAGAACTTTGAGTTCTAAGGCAATTCTCTGTAAAAAGATGCTAGTTTTCTACAGATTCTGTTAATGCCATTATATTAAACATAGGAAAAGGGAAATACTGCTTTGAACATTCCATTCTTCTTACAAAGTGGACTTCATCTAGTCCTCCTGATATTTACCTTTCATTGTTATAAGGAACTCCCCAAATTCTTTCTATCAATGCATGTTGACATTCTGTGCAGATAATAATCCAAAAAGTTGCTTTGAGAGTTACTTGCCCAAGGTCATACAGCCAATAGTAGTCATTTAGGCTTTATACCCAGATTTTCCTTAGTGCAAGATCATGAAGTCATATTGTCTCTTACATCTTTTAGGGGATATGATTGTGTGCCTGTATGTATATATTTATATAGATATATGTACATACATATAGCAGGTATATGATCTTTTGTCATATTTTTATAATTTGAATAAATAAATATAAATTAAAAAAATTACCTAATGCTTAGCTAAAGGTTTTCCAAGCTCAATAGCAATTCACTTCAAGAAACATTTGCAGATTACCTACAGTGTAAGAAGTGCTGGGAGAGCCACAGATTGGCCAAGATCTTAATTTTGTTTTCCTTTTGACATCTATATTGGCTTTGTAACCCTGAACAATCTAACTTCAAATGCTACCTCAGATGCTTATACAGTCTTTTATCCAGTGACATTGACCCCTGTTCCATGGACAAGACAGTCTATATCTCAAGTTTGGGCATTTTTTATGACTGTTCCTCTTGCATGGAACATTCTCCCTCCTGTGCTTTGACTACTCAAGTCATAACTAAAATCCCACCTTCTACAGGAAATCTTTCCCTCTTAATTTCAGTATTTCCCTTTTCTTAATTATTTCCTATTCATCCTGTATAGAGCTTTCGTTGTATGTATTGCTTTCTATGTAAATGTCTTCCTAATTAGCTTATAAGCTTACTGAGAGCAAAGACTGTCTTGCCTCTTTTAGCATCCTGGCAAAAGGTTTTTATTTTAAGTATTAAGTAGGCACTTAATAAATATTTATTAATTGATTATTTGAATGACCATGGGCAGGTCACTTAATCTCAATTTCTTCATCTGTAAAATGGAAATCAATATAACACTTTACTCTGAGAATTGTTACGAGGACAAAATAAGATAACATTTGCAAATTACTTTGTAAACTTAGAGCATCATATGAATGCTAGCTATTATTATTATGTATATGCATATGTCACTATTTCAAGATCTATGATTTTGTTAGTATGATTTCTACTATTGATAAAGATCACAACTTGTCTACACCATGTACTAGACTGTCTTCATGGGCTATTTTGACCCCAAAAACCATTGCCTAGTGACTAACGTTCTGATGATGACCTTCCACTTTTGTACCCATCATTACATCAGAATTCCAAGTTTTTTTCAGCTTGGTAGCATCTATTAGAATTTTCATTCTTTAAAATAATATTTGAGATCAGGATCCTTTCCACATTGCAATGAAACACCAGCATAGGACTTTTGTGGAAGAATAATCCAAAGATATACTAAGCAGCAGTCATAATAGTCTTAGCACTACTGCCTTTCCAGGACAGAGGATCACACCAAAGACCATCGTTATTATACTATCATTTAGAATGTTTATTTTTAGGGAGAATCAAATCATGTTCTAAGGAAAGTTATAGCAGAGACAGAAGAATGAACTATGAAGATCCTAAAGGTGACTTCTCCACAATTCCTCCTTTCTTCTACTCCCTTCACATTTGACTTTGGCTTTGAATTAATTTTGTTCTATCCCTTTTTCAGAAAGGCTCATAATGCACTTAGGACTGTCATCCTTCACACCTAAGGGGAGGATAATCCATATTTTTGTTAAGGTATCATTTCACTTTGCCGGGAGTGTGTGTTCTGTCCCTACTCTTTTCCTTTCCCCTATGTCTTGGTTAATAATAATAATAATATGTAATATACAAATATAATCATTTAAAAAATAGAAGCATGTGCACAGGTGCGTGTACACACATACACAGACACACACACACATGCATGCTTTGCTGAGGAATAGATGGTTGTCAGTTCCATTTCCCAAGCTGTATCTGTTCTGGTATCTGAGATGCATGATGCTCAAGTATGTATGCTGTCATGGATCATTAGAGTCTGAACTGAAGCTATGTTTTCCTGTTATAGGTCAGAGTCACATAAAATAAACTCTTGTCATAACAAATGATACAGCAGCCAGATTACAGCTAGAAGCTCCTTCACTTATCCACTGTTGTTAGGACACTGATTTACATTTCAGGTTAGGAGGCTCTGATTTGCTCACCTAGAATGAAATGAGGCTTTGGTTCACTCTCCCTATATTTTCTAAAGGTCTATTCTAAGTAGTGGTGGAAATGGGAGGTGGGGGTGGTTTGAGCCAGTGAAAACGGTTTTAGGAGCTCTTTGCTCTCTTCCTATATGTAAAATATGTAACAGAATGCAAAGAATTTAGCAATTACAGAGATCCAGGAAAAGTTCTGCCTCTGATACCTAACTTCTCAATGCTGTAGGCATTGTCTTAGAGACTACTTTTTTTTTTTTGGTTATAAAGATATTTTATTTCACCAATTACACGTAATAACAAATTTCCACATAAGTTTTCCAAACTTATATGATCCAAAATGTCTTCCTCCTTCCCTTCCCTCCTCCTTCCTGGAGCTGGGAAGCACTTAGATCTGGGTTATACATGTATTATGCAAAACATGTTTCGATATCGCTAATTTTGTAAGAGTATAATTATATCAAACCAAAACCCCCAAATAAAAAAATAAACTAAAGTGAAAAATCATATGACTTGATCTGCATTTCCACTCACAACAATTCTTTCTCTGGAGGTGGCTACCATTCTTTATCATAAGTCCCTCAGAATAGTCCTGGATCAGTGTATTGCCAAGAATAGCTAAATCTATCACAGTTGATCATTCTGCAATATTGCTATTATCATGTATAATGTTCTCTGGTTCTGATTATTTCACTCTATAACAGTTAAAATGGGTCTTTCCAGCTCTTTAGGAAGTTATCCTGTTCATCATTTCCTATAGCACAATATTATTCCATCACCATCATATACCATAATTTATTCAGCCATTCCCCAATTGGTGGACATCCCCTTCAATTTCCAATTCTTTTCTGCCATAAAAAGAGCAGCTATAAATATTTTTGTATAACTAGGTCCTTTCCCATTTTTAAAAATCTCTTTGGGATACAGACCTACTAGTGGTATATTACTGGATCAAAGGATATGCATTGTTTTGTAGCCCTTTGAGCATAGTTCCAAATTGCCTTCCAGAATGGTTGGATCAGTTCAGAACTTCACCAGCAATGCATTAGTGTCCTAATTTTGCCAAATCCCCTCAATATTTATCATTTTCCTTTACTATCACATTGGCCAATCTTATAGGGATGAGTAGTACCTTAGAGTTGTTTTAATTTGAATTTATCTATTCAAGAATGATTTAGAACATTTTTTCATTTGATTATTGATAGCTTTGATTTCTTCATATGACAATTGCTTATTCATATCTTTTGATCATTTGTCAGTTGGGGAATGGCTTTTATTACAAGTTCTCTACACATTTGAGAAATGAGACCTTTATCAGAGAAATTTGTTTTGAATTTTTCCCCTACTTTGCTGTTTCTTGGTTATATTGGTTTTGTTTGTACAAATCCTTTTTAATTTAATATAGTCAAAATTATTCATTTTACATCTTGTAAAGTTCTCTATCTCTTATTTGGTCATAAATTCTTCCCTTAAACACAGAAGAAAAACAACTTCTTGAACACATGGGTTGATGCAGACATGATTTGGGATGTAGACTCTAAATGACCACCCCAGTGCAACTATCAATAATATGGAAATAGGTTTTGATCAGTGACACATGTAAAAACCAGTGGAAATGTGTCAACTACAGGGGAGGGGTTAGGGGGATGGAGGGGAGAGTAAGAACATGAATCATGTAACCATGAAAAATTTTTCTAAAAAGTAAAGTTAAAAAAAAAAGAAGTTGGATTGCAAGAAGGAAGTCAGCTTCAAGAAGAAGGTCGGCTCAAGGAAGAAAGTCAGCCTCAGGAGTCACCTTCAGCTTGAGCCACTTTCTTGACTTGCCTCTTGGAGGGAACTTGGGTGAGTGGATTTCCCTTCCTGACTTCTGGAGAGAATTTAATTCAAGTTGAAGGTCAACATGACCTGGCTGAGTTGAGCACCAGAGGAATTTTTAGTCAGATGGGTTGTCTTCTCTACCCTTCTGTATTTCTCTGCTTTCACTTTTTCCATATCTTTGTAAATCAAAGCTATTAAAGTAAAAAAATAAATTCTTCCCTTCTTCATAGATCTGACCAGTAAACTATTCTATGTTTAGAAACTACTTTTCAAAGAAAGGGCCAACCTACATTGGTCAAGGGGTTTTTCTTACCCCAAAACTCTCTACACCAATGAAATTATGGGTCTAGTATCTGTCTCTATTACTATATACCATACTATTACTATATACTATATACTTTTCTACCCTCAGCAATTTAAAAAATAAAACAAAAGTGGAGATACTAATACACTATTGGTGGAACTGTGAATTGATCCAGCCATTTTGGAGAATGATTATTCTCAAAGGAGTCATGAAACTGTATATCCTTAGATCCAGCAATACCACTTTTGGGTCTATTTCCTAATGTGATCAGGAAAAAGTAAAAGGATCATATGTTCTAAAATATTTATAGCAACTCTCTTTGTGGTGGCAAAGAACTGGAAATTGAGGAGATACCCATCATTTAGGGAATGGCTAAGAAAGCTGTGGTATATGATTATATTGTAATATTGCTGCACTGTAAGAAATAATGAAATGAGCAAGTTAATTTTTTTTCTTCTTTTTAAAACCCTTACCTTTTGGCTGAGATTCAATACTAAGTATTGGTTTCAAGGCAGAAGAGTGGTAAAGGCTAGATTATCACGGCTCAGTGACTTGCCCAGAGTCACATAGTTAGGAAGTGTTTGAGGTCATATTTGAAGCCAGGACCCTCCATCTTTAGGGTTGATTTTCAATCCACTGAGCCACCTACCTGCCCCATTAAATTGGCATACTTTCATCCATTAAATTGGCAAATACTTACTATTCTCTGAATATAATTATGTGTAATAAATAGCCATTGAGAATATAGAAAAGGAGACCTTTAAATTGCTGAATTTAAAATTCAGAGTGTTTTTACCATTATTATATCATGGAACCCAGGCTTTTAAAATATTCCTTTTTATGAGATTTGACTGATCTCTTCTTGGCCAGGGGTTTTAAAATCCAGCATCACTCTATGCTTATAAATGCATTCTAAACAAATGGAATATTTCCATTTTAATTTTAAAGTACACATAAATGTACACAGTTATGTTCAATAATATAATAAAGTCCAATATTAGCCTGAAGGGCTAATTAATGTTTAATATTTCAGTATAAATATAAGCTCAGATTGTAACCTGCCATCCTTTGGCATGTGTAGAATTTAAGTTACCTGCATTTGTAAGAATGATTCAATCATATTCAAAGAAAATCTTGTATTACAAAGTACTCCAGCCTAATGGAAATCAGGGAATTTGAAATATAGGTTGATATTGATTCAAGTATCCTGGCCTCTGAATCCATTGGTTTCCTCAACTCCTTTAACCTGGACCTTCACTCCCTATCAACTACAGTCATGCCTTTGATCTAACTGTTAACTCATAATTGTTTGATTTCAATGATGAAATCTAAAATCTCTTTACTTGACCTTAACCACCTATCATTCCAGCTTTCCAAGTGCTTTACTCCTTTTAAACCTATTATTTATTCTCACTTTGACTTCTAGTCTCCTTACCCCTCTTCTGCTCTTCAGTGTACTCTGGCTTGACTTTCCTCCTATCCCAATCTTGATCAAAGGATCAAGTTAACCTTCATGTTTTACACTTCAACCTTACATGATGCTATGCTTTATAATCCTTTGCCCCCATGTCCTAATCCTTGTCATGCTTTGTTGAAACCTAACTCTGGACTGCTCCCACCATTTACTTTCTTTCTGCTTATTCACATGATGCTGACTAAAACCAACACAAATTGATGTTATCTAATCTCAATTGGTCCCTCACTGCCATATGGCAATTCTTTTACCTTTGACTAGTTGACTATATTAAATCCCAGATTGATGGTTTCAAATCTTTTCTCTCATTACTCTCTAAAGCACTCAACAGTGCCTGGCACATAGTAGATGGTGTGTGTGTGTGTGTGTGTGTGTGTGTGTGTGTGTGTGTGTGTGTGTGTGTATTTATATATGTGTGTATATATGCATATTCCTTTACCTCCCTCTTTCATACTCCTTACCTTCTACCTCATCCTTCTCACATCAGAAGTACTTCCTTTGTACCTTCCAAAAAAAAATAATAAAGACCATTCACCATGAGTTCCCACTTTTCTATTCTTTATATCAAAATCTTCTGATAACATCCTTTATGGTCTCTTTCTTTTCTTTTTCCCCAGCCTCTAAAAGGATGATGATCCTTCTCTTTAACAAGTCTCTCCTTCTGCTTATATCCTTGATCTTTCTTTCTCCTTTGCGAGATTGCCTCCAAAGTCATCTTTTTCAAAATTTTTAAATTGCTTTCTCTATGCTGGCTACTAGACATCACTGCCTTTGCATGTATCGTGAGGTCTCATTAAACTAGCATACTTGTCTTTTCTTATGCATAATATTCCGTTTTCTGACACCTTACCTTTGCACTGGCTGTCCCCTATGCCTGATATGTATTCCCTTTTTATCTTATTGGAATCCCTTGTTTCCTTGAAAACTCAATTCAAGTAACCTCTCCTCCTTGAGGCCTTTCCTTATTCTTCTGCACCTAATGCTTCCTTCCCATTGCCTCCTATATTCATTGTATAGATTTTGTTTTTGCTTATATGTGTGTATGTGTGCTTCTTAATGGAATGTAAGCTTAAGGGCAGGGAGTTTTTCCTTTTTTTGTTTTTTTTTGTTTGTTTTTGTATCTCCAGAGCCTGGATCAGCAAATACTTGTGGATACAAAGTGAATGTTTTCTGCTGTCAGAATGTTATCTGTTGTCCTGCCATTTCATCAGTAGCAATAGAGCAATCTTGCCAAAAAAAAAAAGAGGGAATAATAGGACCAGTTTAGCTAAACAGGAAGAATATTGGCAGAAAACACAGGTTAGATAGACAGGGCGTTGAGTATCAAAGAAACTTTCAGAGCTGGAATGATTGGGAATAGTCCAGACAAGCAAGAATTCAATTCAGGGAAGCTACCTCAGGCCAGTCAAGTAGGTCCAGGAAGTATTCAGAACCTGAGGGTTCAAAGAGCCAGCTACAGCAGCACAAGCAAGCTGGATTGGTTGCTTTTGGGGGTCTGCTAGCTTTATAGCTCCTAATGGCTATGAATGACCCTGGGCCCAAAGTTATTTATTATATTCAGAAGGAGGCCAGAAGCTTGTAGGCTATTCCTGCCTCTGATGGAAACCTGCCAGGGATGCTGGAATTACCTCACAGTTTAATTCATTCACATACCCATGTGTGTTCAGTATTCTCTGAATCTGTCCACTTACTTCCCCCATCCTCTCTTATCCTCTTCCTTCCCTTTGATCATCTTTTCTCTTTCCCTTCTCCCTTTGAGGTAGCCTCAATTTCTTATCTTAAATCTCAAGAGTGTAGTGTTGCTCATGTCACACCTCGATCACTGGAGGTGTTCCAGCACAGGATGGATGACAGACTTTCTATTAGTTGTATTAGGACAGCATTCATGCACTAGGGAAAGGGTTGGATTAGATTAGATTAGAGATACAGAAGCATCTCCTGTAGTTTTAAGGTCTCCTTACTTAAAGCTAAAGGGAAGACCCTGTTTGTCTGAGATTTTAAGGGAATGTTTTACTCCCATCACATTTCCTTGTCCATGACATCTCACGCATCTTGTTTTTTGTTCATAAATAACTGCTTTGTACATTCTTTACCTTTGAATAAAAAATACTGCTAGGACTTAGAGTAATTTTCCAACAATTTAATTTATTTTTCTCTAAAGTCCATACTCTTTTTGTTTCCATGCAATGAGGTTAACACACACACATCTGTCTCACACTTGTTTTTTTTTTTTCTTTCTGAAAAGCTCCATGCCCAGAGAAAATTCCCTAACTAAGGCTAACAGAGCTCTTCTTTGCTATTTCACAGTATGCTTGGCATCCAGGGCACAGTTCCAAAATACTGACATTGCTTTAGTTAGACTTGGAAATGATGAATGATGACCTAGACAGAATCATTCAAGAATTCTATGGCAGAAGGTTTGGTCTACATACTCAGGCAACTAAGGTGCTAATCAGATTCTGTGTGATCACAGAATTAGGGTAGAATTATTCTTTTACTATACTGTGTCTTAAGAATGACAGAATTTTTGCTGTGCCAAATTCCCTCTGTTTTCCATGATTCAAGACATACAGAAGCGTGCCAGATTCTATCATAGAGTAAGATTAGAATGAACTTCTAGAGGCTAGTTAGATTAGCCATTCTTTCTTGGAAGTATGCTATATAAAGCATCTTAACTAAGGATATCTATAAAAGATCTTAGTGGGAGGAGAGTTTCAACAAGTTTCCTCTATAATTTAATAATTTTTAAAATACTGTTTTCAAGTAGTTCTTAAGTAACCTGAATTCCATCTACTAAATTTAAGGAAATGTTCTTATATTTGCATAGAATTAGGAAACAGTCCCCTTTTTAGTTGCTCTTAGCAAATATGAAGATAACTATTAATTCTTCCTTTTTTATCTTTAAGTGAAGTAAAAAGACAAATTATAATTTTGTCTTCTGTAAAAGTGGAAAATACCACTGAACTCTGTAGGATGAAATCTATTAATTCCTTGTTGATTAAGAATGATCTTTTGATAATCAGTCTTGTCATACAATTTCTTATCCAGTTGTATACCCATCTAATAAATAATTTGGCTTAAATCCTATTTTCCTGTATTATTACTCAATATGCTATATGCCAGATCAAGAGTTTTGCTAAAAATTAGGATAGGTAAAAACTTATCACTTGATTTATGAGTATGGTTACTTTGTTAAAGGATATTATATGAGTTAGTTAATCAGTAAACACTTTACTTAACATGTGCTAGGCATTGTAATACTTGCTTAGGATTCAAAGAAAAAATGGAAACAGCGAGAGTTTTGCAGTGTCTGGAACACAGTAGTTATTTAAATACCTATTGAGGGTGAGCTAGTAGATAGAGAGCCAGGCCTAGAGACAGGAGGTCCTGGGCTTCAAATCTGGCACCAGACATTTCCTAGCTGTATGACCCTGTCCCTTACTGCTCTTCTGCCTTGGAATAAATATTTAGGTAAGGGTTTAAAAATATTTATTGACTTACTGTCTGAGATAGCTTCCATTCTATTAGAGAAAACAATAAAATACAGGTCTAGGTAGATTCAAAATATATAGATCATAAACAGAAGGTAATTCTTGGGGGGAAAGAGGGGGAGTTGGGAAAGTGGCCTGAGGCTCTAGCAGCCAGAGAGACCAGAAAAAGCTTCAGGTCAAAAGTGCCACTTGAGCTGAACTTTAACGGGAACCAGGGATTCTTTTTTTATTTTATTTTATTTTGTCATCATGCAAAACTCCCTTCCATATTGGTCATTGTTGTAAGAACACACTAATACAAAACCAAAACTCCAAAATAAAACCATGAATACACTGATGTGAAAGATAGTAGGCTTTGATCCACATCCATCCAACTCCAAGTTCTTTCTCTGGAAGTAGAAAGCATTTCCCCATCATAAGTCTTTCAGGATTGTCCCAGATCATTGCATTGCTGAGAGAAACCAAATTTTCACAGTTGATAATCATACAATATTGCTATTACTCTATACAGTGGGGTAACAGGGATTCTAAGACATGGAAGATAAGCAGGGAATGTATTCCAGGCAAGGGAGATACCCACATTCGTATAATATAACATGTCTGTGTAAAGATGTGGAGCCAAGAAATGCACCACCATGTCTGAAGAACATTAAAAAAAGGCCATTTGGCTGGACCACATAGTACATGAAGGGGAATGATATAAAATAAGCTGAGAAAAGTAGCTGGAAGCCAGGTTGTAAAAGACTTTAAATATTAGACAGAGGTGTTTACGTTTGATCTTTGAGCCAATGGAATTTATTGAATAGGGGAGTAATGTAGCCAGACCTATGCTTCAGGAGAATCACCTTGCCGCCGTGTGGAAGATAGATTGGAGAGGGGAGAAACGAGGGAGAAAGACAGTTTAGGAAGCTGGTCCACTAGTCTAGTGATGAGGATGGTGTCATTGTGAATAGAGGGAAGGGTACCAATGGGAAAGATGTTATAGAGAAATAATTAATAGGATTTGACAACTGATTGATTATTTAGGATGAAGGAAAGTTTGCTTCTGCTGTCCTACCTGGTTCCATCTCCACTGAATAAAGTGCCCCTCTCAGGATAATCTCTAACCTTTAAATTCACCACCATGCCGCTGACTCAAGCCTTGATTGACACCACCCCTCATCCTCCTTTCCTCTCTGATTGGAGGGCAAAGTACCAAACTCCTCCCAATGACTGCTTTTATAGAAGGGCGAACTGGACTCAGCTTATTCTACTTTGCATCTGCTGCTCTCCCTGTTTCAACTTCCTGGAACAAGATGCCCCCACACCAGGTACCCCCTGGTATCTTGCCAACCCCCCATCTTTCCTGTCTTTTTTGTGTGTTGTCTTTTCCCTTTAGACTGTAAGCTCCTTGAGGGTAGAAATTGCTTTTCTTGTTATTACGTATCCCCAGCATTTAGCAAAGTCTCTCCCTCACATATAGTAGGACTTAATAAATGTTTATTAGATTGAATTGGTTGAATCATCCTGAGGTTGTAAACATGAATAACTAGAAGTACTTCCTGGAGAGACAATAATAGAGTTACATTTTCCACACTATTCTCTATAGGACCCTTTCCCCCACATCATTTTGTAGATGTAGGTCCTCTTCAAACCTCCAAAGTTATAACTAAACTAAAGATTCTTTAATTCTTGACTATCTTGGGATCTAAGTCATCAGGGTCTGAATAGTTTTAGAGTCTATTTAAGTTGTCTTTCACTAGCAGTTCTTACCCTACTTTATCTTCCTTCTTGTCTTCCTTCTATATTGTATGTTTCTTTCAAAGTTCACATTTGAATTTAGTGTGCTGCTGGTTTTAAGAAACCTCTAGTTCTGTTGGTCTCTAACTCCACTTCCTTCCCATGAGATTCTTCTAACTATTTACTTAAGCCACTTTCTTAAAATTTATTTTGTTTGGGATTCTGAGAAAAGGAAGGTGGAACATAAGTCAACTTCTATTAGTTTCTTATTCTTTCCATCCAAAGTTGTTTTCTAATTACTGTTCTCTGCTCTACACTCGAACAGTTCATATTTAAAAAGATATTAATTCTAAATTTTTTTCACCATTTGTAAAGGAAAAAGTACCCTTATATTCACCAAGACTTTGTTAGATAAGTTTGACTGAAACCATACATAATTTGTCTGGCTATTTGATATATTTGTTTAATGTTTTGTACAATTTAACGTGTACCTGTTATGTTTTTATGTTTGCATGGGGAAATATTGTTTGGTTTAAATTGTAATCTTAAAAGAAGATGTGTGGGAGAGGGCTAGGTGGCACAGTGTTTAGAGCACCAGGTCCGAAGTCGAGAGGTTCAAATCTGGCCTCAGACACTTCCCAGACGTGTGACTGTGGGCAAATCACTTAATCCCATTTACCTAGCCCTTGTCCTTCTGTCTTAGAGTTGTTACTAAGATGGAAAATAAGGGTTAAAAAATGGAATGGGAATAGTACTTGCTTAACTGTGTGTATAGCACCCACCTCATTTGATGTTCCATAGTTTCCAGAGTAAATAATGACCTATAGTGAGTGGCAGGTATAGGTGATATAGGCCTATGAAGATAATGTATGTAATAGATGTCCAAGTAACTGAAAGTTGGTATCACCCATAATTCTTAAACTTTTAGTAAAAAAGTTGATGACATAATAGTATTGGATTTTTCTTTTCTTTACCATGAAAGTAGCTTCTTCAAGATCAAATGTGGGCTTTGTAAACATCTTAGAGATTCCTTAACTGTATAACTGGCCAAGTAATTAAAAATTAAAATGGAGAATTACAGAAGGGAAATAAGCTTACTTGCTAAGATAAATGAACATTTGGAAGAAAATTAATTCAATCTTACCAAGTGTTTTTTTGTGAAAAAAATTGGTTGTAATATTGTATTATCCTTTTTTTTTTTTTTTTTTTGCTTTTTTGCACTTTCAACCTGCAGCTAAATTAGGCCACAGGAAAAGGATGGTGTACCTTCAAAGAAACAGTTGGTTGGCTGTGTTCTTTATATTCGTGGAAAACAGCTGTGGGTGCAGAGGGTAGATGTCAAGCATTTGTTCCAAGATAGGAAGACTTAGTTGTAAGACACATCAGTCTCTTGTGGAGGAGTATGCAATTGTGGGACTGCATTATCAACATCTTAGAGGTTTTAGAAATGTGATGATAATAACCCTAGGAAAAAGATTCAGGTGGGATAGAGGTGGGAGGAGGAAAGAAACAGACATCCTACACAGCCCTTATATCATGTTTTCTTGATTCTGGTAACTGCAGATTAAATAAATTAGGCAGTTCTTTTCCATTGCCTTCTACTCATTAGAAAGTACTGCTTTACACAGTTACTTTTTTTTTCCTTTTTCTGCTGAGTGAAGCATTAATTCAACCTTTTAGAGAAAATGTTTAGAAAGTAAGGGGGTTAGATTTCCTTCGCTCCATCACAATGGCCACCTCAAAAGAATTTTTGACTATAGAGCTGTCATTGTTTTGCCATTCTCAGGAGAGTTTTGAGTCTAAAAGAAAGAAGTATAATTACTTGGGACCCATGTCTGTGAGTGACCATGGAGAGGGCAACTTGTCTCTCCCCGCTCTCTAATTTATTGCTGCTGAGAAGGAAATATAACTTTGCCATAGACTCTGCTTTCCAAGGGCAGGAATTGGAGAAGTTCCCTACTTATCTCCCTAGTCTCTGTATCCCTGTGAGAAGACATGCTGGTATAGTCTTGAGGACTGAAGTCTTGCCACTTGGGTGTGAGATGAAAGTGTTTTTCTCTCTGAATTTGAATTTGGAACATTCTATCTAATTTTTTTTTTTTAAACCCTTGTACTTCGGTGTATTGTCTCATAGGTGGAAGAGTGGTAAGGGTGGGCAATGGGGGTCAAGTGACTTGCCCAGGGTCACACAGCTGGGAAGTGGCTGAGGCCGGGTTTGAACCTAGGACCTCCTGTCTCTAGGCCTGACTCTCACTCCACTGAGCTACCCAGCTTCCCCCATTCTATCTAATTTTTAAAAGAAAATGTCAACAGAAACATATTTCCCTTAAATTTGAGAGGAATGAGAGGGCATTATTTTCTTTTCCCCCAAACCAATTCTTCCTCTTGATTTGTCCATTTCTGTTCATGGCACCATCCATCTATCCAGGTTTGAAGTCTCATCATCTTTGACACTGTTCTATTCATCATTTCTCAAGTGTGTCACCAAATCCTGCTCACTTCCCCTTCTCAGTGTTGCTTTCAGGTTCCTTAGCACTGTAGCCTCCTGCCTTTTGGGACCCAGTTTAATTATGGATGGTGGGTAGAAACTCTACTCTTTGGGGCAATGGACTTAGTACTGGCAGTCTTCCAACAAGGCAGTAAATAATGTCATTGTCAATTTAAAGTCACCAGTAAAGGACTCCATGCACAAAACTGTGCTCATAAAACATGGTTTTAATATCCTCTGCTCAGTCTCTATATTGTGAAAGCTGTTTATTCCATATAGTTTAGAGATAATGAGTGTTTGGTATAATGACATCTATTAAACACATTCTTAAATTTTTATAGATAAATATTATTTCCTCGTAACAGTGGACACCTGTTCTGTCTGTATTATTGTTATTACTGCTGTTATTATTTGTGGACAATGACATTATTATTATAGCTTTCACAACAGAGTGATATAAGAGAAGAAATAAAAAAAATCAGGTGAAAAGAATAACAAGTACAGGGTATCCACATTATCTTGTCTGTTCCTAGTGTGGTACCAAGAGATTGGTATAATCCAGTGAGCCTTCATAAGAGGAAGTTACATTCTAACACTTTTACTCAACTATAAAAGACAATTATTTTACTCACTTGTGCAATAGTCTACGGAATTTAAATATAAAAGAATAATAACAGGATAATGACTTTATCTAAGATAATTTTCATCTCAACTCCATTGAAAAAGGTAAAAAAGACAAAATGAATAGCAACAAAGATAATTTCTTACCAGGAGAGCTCAGTGCATACATTATTGTTTTTAAAGGAAATAGTCATTCAATACCAACTTTTTTTAGTGCCAGGCACTGTGCTAAGCACTAGTTGTACAAGAAAGGCAAAACCATCAAGGAACTTACCATCTCATGAACATCCACATATTTCTGTATTTTTCTATTTAAAAAGAATCTTCACTCCAAAATACTACAACCCCTCCACCTCAAACACACCCATAAATTGTGCTAAATTTCTTGTAGATTGTAGCTTCAGGTGGAAAGACCTAGATTATGCTAAAGAACTGAACTGAGTAGGTGGGCATCTCATTTGTGAGGACCCAGTTAATTCTGGATGCTCTGGAGTTTGTTTCTAGCAAATAGTTTTGATGTTCCTCTTTTCATCATCCTTCTCTTTTTTCTTCTTTAACACAATGGCTTCTGTGCCAGAATGCTAGAGAACCAGACTTCTTTTTTGTATGGGGCTTGTGTGGCTTGGATGACAAAAATGACTTAAAGCTGGATTATATACTGCCATTTGAAGAAAGTTGAAAGCCAACCATTATCTTATTTTCTTCCATTGCATTTCCATTGAACATTATTACCCCAAACTTAATGAAGATTTACCTTCATCCCCTTCTTTATTTTTATATAGGTATTCAAACTCTAGGTGCAACTCACTGCTATTCTCAGGGCTCTGTAAATTTTGTGCTTCTGAATGAATTGTCTTATTATTTAAAAAATTATAATATCAGACACATCTTGGCTGGATTCAATTTTGCCTTTGGGAGAACTGCTTATTTTTTTAAACCCTTACCTTCTGTGTTAGAATCAAAACTAAGTGTTGGTTCCAAGGCAAAAATGTAATAAAGGTAAAGCACCTTGCCCAGGGCCCTGTAGCTAGGAGGTCAGATTTAAACCCAGGACCTTTTTCTCTAAGCCTGGCATTCTATCCACTGTGCCTGCTTAGCGGCTCGCTGGGAATGCTGCTTTTTGATTTTTTTCAGAACACTTGTTATCATATTAAGTGGTACCTTTCTAAGTATTTATACTTCAGATAGAATAACTGCTCATAACATGCACTAGTGTGAACAGTATCTCAATATTCCCTGTTCCCTTTGTAGTGACAGACTGAGCATATTTTGTCTAGAAATGTTCAACTGGTATATTAAAATCTGGAGAAGACCTTGAAGGCTGGAGGACTTTCTTATTAGCACTACTCTTTTCCCTTTATTTAAGGTGCATCCCCAAACAAATGCCTCTCCCTCCCCTGACCTGTGTCATCACTCATCAAAGCACTGGAGAGCATTATTATTAGGATGACTTTTGGTTAACCAGCTGTAGCAAGAAAATAGGAAATCTTTTGATTAACTGCCAACTACTCAAAGGATTGACTCAAATTTGCTTGAGGCCCAGAAAAGTAGGGATTGCTTCCTATTGCTGCCTTCTCTGAAATATAGGTTTTCCCACTGGAAAAGGAAAACAAATGCCCAGTTTTTTTTTAATTTTTTTTTTTATTTTAAACCCTTTTACTTCTGTGTATTGACTTATAGGTGGAAGATTGGTAAGGGTAGGCAATGGGGGTCAAGTGACTTGCCCAGGGTCACACAGCTGGGAAGTGTCTGAGGCCGGATTGCCCAGTTTGTTTTTAATAGGTTCTTGATTTACCTGTGAAGTACCAGGAAATTCCCTAGGAGTCATCCTAGTCCCCTATTAAAGGATTCTTTGAGTCCTCTAAAACAAATTTTTAAAAGCTTATCCCTTAGCAGAAAAAGACCTGTGGCTAATTAGGTAAACCACCAAACTTGGAATTCTGGAGCTGTGAATTCTAATTTTTTGCTCTGTTCCCCAAGAGGATCAGTTATTTAACTATTTTTTTGTACTACATAAGTAATTTGAAGATTTGGTTTTAAGACTAGCAGACTCCCTAAATTCTAGTCTGCCTATTCTCCATTGTAATGTCCTGTAGGTGAGCAGTAAGATAATTCCTGGTGTTGTATGGTTAAAGTCAATGTTTATTTTAAAGTTCCAAAAAAAGCAAGGGGAGTTATAGTACATTTTTACTCCATGAACAACCACAAAAATGTTTTGAAGTCAAGAATATAAACAGTAAGATTGGTTGTGTTTTATTAGGCACTTTGGTAACATACTCTCCCCTTGGTAGGAAGAAATTTGGCCCTCAAGCAACTAAAGGGCAAGCAACTTTTTTTTTCTTTTCTTTTCTTTTCCTTTTTTCCTCTTTTTTCCCCTCTTTCTGTTTCTCTTTTTGGAACAGGAATTGGGAACTGGAAAATTGAAAACTCTTAAAGGGTTTGGTTGTAATGAAACTAGAAAATCATCTGCAGGGCCCTCCTAAATGCTCAGAGATTTCAAGAGTATTTAAAGTTCTCCTCAATTCTCTGAGGACTGGGCTTTTCAGAACTCAGAAATGGCAGTAATTTTGGCATTTGGTGTTTCCCTGCTACTTTTATGGGCTCTAGGTCCTAGTAGGAGTAGCTTTCTGCCCCTAATTACTTAATAGGCAAAACTTAAAAAAATAGTAGGGGCTGGGGAGGGGCAGGCCGAGGCGATGTCTTGAAAGTTTTACTAATTGCAAAATGAAGTTAAATGGAGCATTCAATAAAAATACTTCTCAGAATTGATAGAGTACTTCTCAGAAGGGAATCCATTAAGCCTGGTTTCTCTAAAGTAGTGGAAATCCCAGGAACAAAAGCCAAATGCCTCAAAATTAAGTTATTGGAGAATTTTTGCATCTGACGCTCAGTAACTTACAACATAGAACAGAACAGCTGAATGTCCTGAAGTCTGTACAGTTGAAATAGGATAATATATTCAGGACATATAAAGCTTACATAGACTGTAAACACTCCCCTCCAGCTATAACAAAGATTCAGTGCCCATTCTGGAAGCCAACAATAGACTGAAGAAGGGTCAAAACAATGCATATATGGGATGTTGACAATACTATACAATAACTAATACATTATTTAGAATTATGTTAGATCAACCTGAAGTGTAAGCTTACCATTACCCTGACGTACCAGATTGCCTTTCCCCTGGGAGGAACAAGGGGAAAAATAAATAAAATAAAATAAATTAATTACCCTAAACTGCCCCAGGTTACTCTATTACTACTTCCTCATAAATCACTGCTTGCCATGGGTAATCAGGCAGGTGGCTGTTTGCAAACTTACTTTTTAAAATAAATTCAGTTTTTAAAAAATCAGTTTAACTTTGTCCTGTGTAGGGAACTGGAATAAAAGGCAAAAATGAAGTAGTTCCTGCCTAGAAAAAGAGCTTACCTTCTACTTTTTACTAGTTCTCCATATAGTAACATATATATGGCTACAAAGGGTTGAATGATAGGAATACCTATTATCTTTAATGAAAAGACAAAAATACCTTGTAATTAGAAGACTATTTATAATGCAAATTATCATTCAGTATTTTCAAAATTAGTTTTTTCTTGTAATTTGAAAGTCCACCCATGACCTTGTTTATAAATTTAATCTTCTACTATCAGTGATGAGAAAATTATAAAGGAGGAAGAAACAGTTTTCCTCAACGTGCTGCCATTGTCATGGCAGTTATCTTTCATAGGATCCAAATAAAAGGAGTTCATATTTAATGTAAACCTCTTCAAATTTTCTTCCTCACAGAGGACAATGTACTATTTATTTACATGAATCGCAAGACTTCATCAGTGAAATTCACAACTGTTTGCAAGACGTCTTTTGGCATTACACATTAGTGGGGGGTTTTGAGTACTTGGAAACAATCCTGCTGATTTTCTGTAGAAAGGTCTCTAAACTTCTGGCAAATGGGAAAAATTGATTGGAATTGAAGTTTTAATGAAAAAGCAGGCATCCCTTATCATAGGGCTGTCCTAGAGGCTCTTAATTCTTTTCTTTATTGTGCATGTGCCAGGAATGTAGGCTAATGCTCATAAGTGGTTAGCTATTAGCAAATTCATGAAATAAGATAATGTTCATGCTTCTGTTATCAACTATTTGCCAGTTTGAACTGAGGTCTTTATAGTTTATTATAATCATTAATGCTTGTCAATGAGAGATGGAGGTGGGGGGATAGTGTAGAGGCCATTGTTTTCCCCAAATGAGAGCTTTCAAGAAAGGGTAAGGCTTTTCCCCAGCTGACAAGTTATTATTATCCTTCAGTGTAGAAACACAAAAGAACTCTCATTATTGACTTTCCTAATTATTTTTCCCCTTTTTTTATGGGTATTTAGCTCTCTTTAAGCTGTGCATAAAGAAATGCTGGTAAATGTGTAATAACTGTGTGTGTGTGTGTGTGTGTGTGTGTGTGTGAGATATACATACCACACACTTTTAGGTTTAATCTGCATTGTTAACATTTTCTCCATCACCCTCTTAAGTCAAGAGACAATAAAAAAACCAGTAAATCAAGCCTTGATTTGAAACATTTGCTCATTTCCAAGGTATAAATGTCCACACTAAATATTTAACCTTTGGGTCTGTATACTGCGTCCTGCGAGCTATAACTTATGGCAAAAATCTTATTGTATATGGATCATGAATGAAAAAGACCTATGTGGAACCAATATTATTTTCCACAGTATGCAAATAAAAAAATCATATGGTTTGTGGCTATGCTTATGCTCGACTTGGTCTGATGCTTTCATACTTAGATAATCTTCCTGATAATTTTGGTTCTCCAAAATAAAGTTTAGCTCTTGGAAACAAGTAAAAATGACTGTGAAAAAAACCTGCCTGGGGCAGGCTGAATATGTAAGGACACTGTGAATATGGGGCTGCTGGGAGTGGTGGGGTGATGGAGTGGATAGAGCACTGGTCTTGGTGTCAGGAAGACCAGAATTCAAATCTGGCCTCAGACACTTAACTGGCTGAGTGCCCCTAAGCAAGTCACTTAACTCTGTTTTCCTCAGTTTCTCATCTTTAAAATGGAGATACACTGGAGAAGGAATTGACAGACCATTCTAGTATATTTTCCAAGGAAACCCTGTGGACAAGTCTATGGGGTTGCAAAGAATAGGACACGGCTGAATAAAGTGATGTCTCCTTAGTAATTCTGTTTCTACCCAGTACAAGGGAAAGACCATACTGAAAATTCAGTTTTTGTGTCCTTTTTGAGCAGCCCTTATTGACTCAATGATATCAGAAATTTTGGTAACTTTTCTAGCACATCTGCCTGTAGGAATCAGTTGTCTGCCTCTAGTACTAAACAGAACAGTTGTGTGCATTCTTACAAGAAGATGGATTAAGTGACCCAAAGACCTAAACTATTAAGTCTTGCCTGGAGCTCATATTTCTGGAGAAGCTCATGGGGATAAAATTAAGGGTGTTCTTGACTTACCCTTACAATGGCCTCTTTGCCTTTTATTTCTCTTGGACTTGGCAAAGGTTAAAGTGTTGAGAGTTGGGGATAGTAGTGGACAAGATGCCCTTGACCTTCAAAGATCCAGCTGAGCCTTTTCCAGTCCCAGGTACGTTAAACCTAACTTGGACATGGATAAATGGTGCATAGATGATGGAGCTCATTCTCTTTGTCTGGAACCTCCTGTACTCCTTTATGTTTTGCTCTCTAGCCAATGAGATTTAAAGCTACCCTTAAAGCTTGAGCAATCCAGTCTTTTAGTTGTGTTTCCTCCTAAGTGCTTGTCTGCCAGATCTTTTGGAAGGTACCTGTCACAAAGGCTTCTCTCTCAGTGACTGTGAAACCCTGATTTTAGAGTATTTTATAGGCTTTCAATAGTGGTGTCATTTTCCTTAAAACTTTCTATTAAAAGTATAGTTTTTGGCAGTCACCTCAACCAGGTTAAAGAAAAATCTACATAGTACTCTCAGATACAGTTATTCCTATTCTTTCCCTACCCCCAGATGCTACTTCAATTTAAAAAAAATGAGCCAGTGGTAAAAGTAGTTCTGTAATTAGATCTCAAACCTCTTGCTGGTCTGATGCAGTTGTATTTTTAATGGTATATGGTTATTTTGTTAGCAGGCTTCAGTTTCCAAGTCTTCCCCCCTTCCAGCACCTCTAGGTACAGCCCTATTGGATCAGTTACCATCTGCTCTAGTGTTTGCATTTAGCCTGCAGGGCCTGTGATCTCAGAAACATTTCCTGTAAATGGAATCCCCCATGCCAGGCTTGTCAGACAATAGATATATAATTGGATAAATCCTAAACTGGAAACTACAAATAAAAAAAGAAAACTACACATAATGTAGTATGTAGAGTCCTTGCTGCACTTGGCTGTTTACATATGAAACTACTTAAGTAAGTCCTTTATTTTTCTAAAACAATGAAGCTGGCTTAGAAGAGAAGCTCGGGGTACTTTTAAAATATATTTATTTAAGGAAAGGAGCAGAACTTGAGTGTTGAGTACCAGAATGGATATCAGGAGTCCAAAATACTCTTCCTTTTTGTAGCTAGTGATTTGGTTAGTGATGAGGAAGAGGAAGAAAATCCAGGTCTATAAAAGTGTAGCACTGCATTTACTATGGAACACCACAAACACTTATTTAAGAATTGCTATAGTGGGGTCCACTAGGTCTGGATTCCAAGATGGAAGATAAGGGTTTATATTTTTTAATTGCTATAATGAAAAAGTTGATTGCCTTAATCTATGACCTGTTGATAAAGTTCTCAGAATCTAAGTTATTTCTTGGATGACAGACATATAGCCCATTGTTGGGTCCTTACCCAGAACCTTTCTGGGTTTGGTAATATGTACCAGAGCTTGTGATTGATGGGCAAAACATCAGAAATGGTCTTTAATGGAGGAAAATGGCATTAGTAATTACAGTATGATTCTGATGTGCTCAGTAGTTTTCAGACAAGGAAATTATAGTACAAAAAGCATTATTGTGCTTTACTACACAAACAATAATATTTAATTTACTTTGGCTTCAGTGGCCTCACATTCTGTCTATCGGAAACTACAATTGACTTTCTGCTGCCTTTGAGTTGTTGGACATTCTACCTGAGTTGTAACTCCACTGTTTAACGAGAATATAAGATCATGAATCTAGAGATGATGGGAACCAGCTTGTCCAATCTCCCCGTTTTACCAATGAAGCCCAGGGTGACTTGCCTCAGGTCACAAGGTAAACATCAGAGGCAAGATATGAACCTTTGTCCTCTATTCATTAGCCTATTCAGATAGGAACAGATTGAGGGAAAATGTATTTCAGGTGTTTTTGTCTACTATCCTCCATCTGGAATACTTTCCCTCTTCATCTCTGCCTCCTGTCTCCAAATTTTAGCTAAAATCTCATCTTCTGTATGTAGCTTTTCCCACTTTCCCTCACTTCCCTTAATCTTGCTGGGCCTCCCCTGCTCCCCTAAGGTTATCTCCAATTTATCCTATTTAAATCTTGTTTGTACATAGTTTTCTTGTTGTCTCCCCATTAGACTGTAAATTTTATTAAGGCAGAGATGATGTTTTTGACTTTCTTGTATCCCTAGCAGTTAGCAAAGTGCCTAGTACACAGCTGGCTCTTAATAAATGTTTGCTGACTTTACATGGGAAGATCTTCTGAGATGAACAGGGATCAGTTGCTCATCTTCCAGTCTATGGACTCAATCTCAGTTTTGGGGAAATTCTCCATTTTCAATTTTGACCTTCAAAGATCTGGGATTACATCATTATGTATAGACTCCATGCAGGTCACAACCCCTCCATAATCCCCTACATATATATCTTCATAAACTGCCTTGATGAGTTGATGTTACTCAAACACAAGACAAAACCATCACTTGATAGCTAGCTCTTTGGTGAAGACTCCATCTGGATTTAAAATAAGCCCGCCCTTTGGTGACTAATATATTGTGTAGTCCGGCATTCTCTATTTGATAATATGAAGAATCATAGGAATTAGGATTGGAAGAGACCCCAAATCTGATCTAGTAGGACAACCCTCCTTTTATGCATATAAAAATTGAGACTCAGAAAGGAGAAGTGCTTCAAGGTCATATAGGGAGCAAGAAGCAGAAATGGGAGTGAAACCTTGAATTCCAAATTTGGAGCTTCTTCCATTATCCCACACTACCCTACTTTGCTCTTCTTGCTTAGTCTTCAGAACCCAGTGTTACCTCTGCATTACAAAGAAGTATTAGAATAGAACTTTTAGTGAATATCACTTGCTCTATATGTTTATACCTTGCTCTATATGTTATATAGAATTTATTTCCAGTCAATATTTATAAAGTGTCTACTGTGTGTCAGGCACCATATTAAGTATGGGAGGTATGGAAAGAGGCAAAAAACAACCCTTGCTTGTTTTTTGCTCCTTCCTCAAGGAGCTTACAATCTAATATAATAAGCTCCAAAGAATTTATATCCTACTGAATGAGATGGTGGCAGACATGACAGGTACAGAGATGACTATAAACAAAGTTCTGATTTAGAAATGATTTTTCATTTAAGTGTAGCAGTTAATAACCTTTGAGACAGAATGTTCAGTTTAATGGTAGAGTTAGAAGAAAGACTATAAGGACCTATGAAGTGAATGGGTAATGAGAAAATAAAGGGCTAGACAACTTTTTTTTAGTTTGACAGTGAAAGGGAGGATAGATTATAGGACATTTGTTTGAGGAGATGAAGCAGAGAAGGATTCAGTAGATTGACTCATTAAAAGAAACAGAAAAGGAAGGAAAGGAGGGTGAAGGAGGGACAGAGAGAAGGGGGACTGTGTGTGTGTGTGTGTGTGTGTGTGTGTGTGTGTGTGTGTGTGTGTGTGTGTGTGTGAGAGAGAGAGAGAGAGAGAGAGAGAGAGAGAGAGAGAGAGAGAGAGAGAGATCCTTATCAAGAAGGACCATCATCTTGAGACTTACTCAAAGGAGAAAAGGATAGACAAAACACATACAAATAAATTGCATTCCTTTGTGTTGATCAAAACTTTCTAAAAGATTATGAAGACATAAATTCATGTTAGTGAATTGTAAGAAAAATAGTTTCCACGTATTTTCTATACTTATGTTCTGAAAGAGATTTCTGAACTCATTTAAGTAGGTACTCATTCCAATAGTATCACAGTTTCTTACATTTACCAAAATCCAAAGGGGAAAAAAAAACACCAGCATACATTTGAATAGATTTTCTGCTCCTACTTATGTGGGCTAAAAACTAGATGTTTGGTTTAAGCCCAATTGTCTTCAGCTTTTATTGGTTCTCCAAGTGAGTGTTTGTAATCTGTGATCACAGGCACATTTTGATTCAAGTCATGTGTGAAGATGTTAATTCACAACAGGGCTCTTAGATTGTGAGAGCCCTTTTTTAAAGAGTGGAAGAAAGAATTTTGCTAGGTTTTGTGTGATTGCATTACAACCACTTTGTGGTGGGCAAAAAAAGTAGCATAAAATCTTAGAAAAAAAGAACTATTTTATTCAATTTGTATTTCTGTACTCATGGTGTTGTCAAAATCTAATTTTATATTTATTTAGGTGAGTAAAAGAAAAGCCAAATTGAGGGTCCAAAAAGGCTTCTTTTATGTCCTTCAAGTTGTCTACTCCTAAGCTAGAGATCACAAGATGAATTAGACATGGTCCCCACCTTCAGGGATCTTATGATCTTAGAAAGAATATGAGTTGTTCTAGGCAGTCAGGTTGCTCAGTGGGTAGATATTGGGCCTGGAGTTGAGAAGTTCTAGGTTCAAATCCATCCTCAGACACTATCTGTGTGACCTTGGACAAATCTCAACCTGCCTTGATTTCTTCAACTGTAAAATGGGGATAATAGCACTTTCCTCTCAAGAAGGATTGTTGTAAGAATAAAATGAGATACATTCGTAAAGTTCTTTGCCAAACTTAAGGCACTCCATAATTGTTATTTGTTTTTCCTAATTATTATTTTCTCATTCTCATTCCTACTCACCGATTAATAATGAGATATTATTAATAATAATAATAGTTCACATTTATATAGCATTTCCTATCTGTCAGACACTGTGCTAAGCACTCTACATTTATTATCTCATTGGATGCTCACACCAACCCTGGGAGTGTAGGTGCTATTTTATGCCCATTTACAAGATGAGGAAACAGGCAAACAGGGTGAAGTTGCTCACTGGGGGTCACATAGCCAGTAAATATCTGAAGCCAGATTTAGATTCAACAGCCAAAAACAGAAAACTTAATAATGATCAGCAGAATTCTGGGTACAATTATAAAGATAGCCATAAGTAAGAGGTGAAGGGGAGGAGGGCAAGGGAAACTTTGTCGGAGATGATGACTTGAGGGGGAAGGATGGGCTACTGCTACTTTCCCTCCAAACCACCTCCCTGTCACTGTGGCTGAGATAAGAGCTCCTTCCTGAGCTTGCCTGCCATTTGTGCTGCCTGCCTCTTCTCCCTTCTGTCTCTTGGACCATGGGTGAGGTTCTCTGGGGAATGATGCCTGGTACTACATCCTTCCTTTTCTCTGGGATTGCTAGTCACAGTTCTAATCACGGCTATCACTATTGGTTTTTTGTTCCTGCAAGCTCAAGTTAGGAAATCACTAGTCTGTCAAGAAAAAACACACTAGAAAGGGTCAATTTTAGGAGAAGGCTATAGGAATAGAGGGGACCTTTATTTTAGAATCCTAGTATATTTCTTAAAAAAAAAAAACAATCTCTTTACCTTCTACCTTAGAATCCATATTGTCAGTTCCAAGGCAGAAGAATGGTAAGAGTTAGTCAGCTGGGGTTAAGTGACTTGCCAATGTGAGATTAAAAATTCATATACAATATCTATAAAGTATTATGTTTAATAAGATTTATTATTAATAACAAAAAAAGCCTGAGTAAAGCCAGCTCTTCCAGCCACACACACAGGAAAAGCGAGAGAGGGCAAGACTTACAGCAAACTTATAAACAACACATGAAGATGCAAATGCCGGGGCACAGGGAAAGGGATGGTGGGAGATGAAGTCCAAGGGTACAAGATTTTCTAATTACACATCCAGGACCACAGAGGTAGGAAGTGTTTGAGGCCAGATTTGAACCCAAGTCTTCATGACTAAAAGCCTGGATCTCTGTCTACTGAGATTATTATTTCTAAAGACACCAGTTCAACCAACTTATTTTGCAGATAAAAAAAAATTGAGATTCCAGAAAGGTTCTCTGATTTGCCCATATTTTTTAATAATTGAACTGGAACCAGAACCCATCCCTGTATCTCAAGTCTGGATCTTTGATGAACAACTTCTAAATTCTTTTCTTTAAGCGGAAAAGAATCCTATTTTATTTTTGAAAATTAGATTTTAAGCTCTTTAAGGGCAAAGACTGTCTTTTGTTTCAGTATTCACAGGACACATACTCAAGGCTTTCATAAGGGGTTTATTGACTGACCGACTGAAAGGACGTAAGTTGGAAAGATGCCTTTAACCATATACTGTTTTTAATCTTCTTCATTGTCAGTTTACTTTGGGCTGCCTTTAACCTTTACCACTACCCCAGCTGTTAAGTGTAAACTGCAGTTGTTAATGTACTTTCCTTGACATGTTTGTGGGAGACGATCATTTTTAAGGGGGTAGTAGGGTTTAGAAGAAAGGAGTGTTTGTTTCACATTCCTCCCTTCTTCTGTAGCATTCTACCTGGTGCTGTATTTTCAGTTTACACTAATTCTCCTAGTAGCTTGACATGATGCAGGCTCCATCCCATTTCCCCAAAGAGTTTGCGTGGCACCTAGGTGCCTAATTGTTTTTGTGTTAACATTTAACATCGCCTCTCCTCCATCCTAGTTAAAAAAATGATAATTCCAATAGGGATATTACCTTCCCTTTTTATGGAATCACTTTGCATTCTCTATTCCTTGTCTATAAAAATTGCTCCTAAGAGGAAATATCATTTTTGTTAGAAAAGAGACTTGCTTATTTTATGGCATTATGGAAATTTTGATGCATTACTAAATCCTTCTAAGTGGCTGGAGAATTTATTTTTATTTGATCCCTGTCATTCTTTTGATTCTGAAGTCGATTGTAAACAAGCTGTAACATGGAGAGGACTGTTAAGAGATGTACAACAGAAACAGCATCCAAAAAAAAAAAAGGAAAGAATTGAATTTATATCCAGTGAGATAGGCTAATTAGTTTTTATATTTAAAAATATCCTCAAGCCAGATGGTTCTTCTGTCTCTGAATGAGAATAGAATTGAGTTTGAATCTTAGTATCTCAAATAATAAATCTAGAGTCTGCTTTGTGTGTGTATGTATATGTGTATATTTCATTTCATCATTTTATTTTTTCTCCTCAAATAGGCTAATTGCAGTCTCAGCATAACTTCTAACAGGATTATTTATATAAATTTAAATCCATACTTGGCATTCTAAAAATAATTTTCACTTGTAAGTTCCTTGAATCAAAAACTAAATTGAAATGTTGTTGAAATGGCTATTCTGACCAGTCTATCACCTGCCTTTTTCTTTTTCTGAACAATGAATACTTAAATGAAATTTAAAAAAAAAACCAAACCAAAAATTGTTACCTATGCCTGGGTAGAGAGAAGGAATTGCATTTACTATTTACCATGAGTTTAACATCATATAACCATGTCAATTTGATAAAGAAAGCATTTTCTAAAGAGCGTGAATATGATTAAGAGCATTGAAATGACTTAGAAAACCCTTGTAGGATTTCCTTTAGCCTCTTGAAAATAGTGTCTATTGATCTTAATGGGCAGGTCAGTGGTGCAGTGGATAGAGTGCCAGGCCTGAGGTCAGAAAGACATGTTTCTTGCATTCAAATCTGGTCTCAGACACTTACTGGCTGTGTGACTCTGGGTAAGTCATTTCACTATTTTTGCCTCACTTTTCTCATCTCTAAAATAAGCCAGAGAAAGAAATGGAAAACCACTTTAGTGTCTTTGCCAAGAAAGCCCCAAATGTGAACCAGACTGAAAACAACTCAACAACAACAAACAATATTAATCTTACTTCTTACTTTCAATCTGATTGCACCTACTATGGTTTTTAGTCAAATAATAATTCATTGATACTTTGGGCAAATCCCTTCAACTCTTTGGGACTTCGTTTCCTCATTTAAAAAAAAACTTTTTAAACCCTTACCTTCTATCTTGGAGCCAATAATGTGTATTGGCTCCAAGGCAGAAGAGTGGTAAGGGTAGGCAATGGGGGTCAAGTGACTTGCCCAGGGTCACACAGCTGGGAAGTGTCTGAGGCTGGATTTGAACCTAGGACCTCCCTTCTCTAGGACTGGTTCTCAATCCACTGAGCTACCCAGCTGCCCCCAGTTTCCTCATTTTTAAAATGGGGAATTGAGGAATATCTTGGATGAGACTATATCTTCCCCCTTTCTCTCTCCAAAATAGCTGTTGCTGTGTGGCATTGGCACAATCTTGGATATGTTCCTGGATGGCATGTTGCACATTTCTGGGTACTACCATGAACCTTAGGATGGGAGATTATAAAAAATGTCCAATCTATTCATTGTTATTGTTGTTGTTTTTAAATTTATGTATTGGTTCCAAAGCAAAAGAGCAGTGGGGACTAGGGAACTGCCCAACATCACACAGCTAAGAAGTGTCTGAGGCCATATTGAACCCAGGACCTCCCATTTCTGGGCTTGGCTTCAGCCCACAGAGCCACCTAGATGTCTCCGAATCTATTCATTGTTACCCAGTGGAGACAAGATTAATTCTCTGTCTTCACACAGATACACACACACACACACATACACACACACACACACACACACACACGTGAAGTGAGTCATAATTTCTTGGCTTAAGAATCAGTTCATCAAAATTGCTACTGCTTCTCATGGCATGTGTTGGGAGGTATAAGAGGAGGGAGATGGAAGAGAAGGGAAAGGGACAATTAATTTATCAAAGGAGAAGAAAGAATGGGCTAAGTTTGAAAATGAAGTCTTTCCTGATATTTTCCTACCATTCTCCCCAAGTTCATTGAAAGGTAGCTTTCAGGTATGATCCTGATTATCCAGGGAATGTATCCTTATTCTTGGGGCATATATGAAGATTTTGGTCCCTGCAGACTGTGTACCCTCATCTTACATTCAGCAAACATTTTAATAGCATCTTCTTTGTACCTTTCTCTATCTGAGACCCAAAGAGCAGAGATGATGCAAATAGAAATAAAACATGGGCTTTAAATAAGATGTGGAGAGCTTAAAATCTAGTAGAAAAGCTCTTTCTCAGCACAGACCTCAGTTTCAAAATAAAAAATGGGATAGTTGCTAAAACTCGTCTTTTCAGTGACCTCCAGGGCAAATCTTGTTTCATCAAACTGCAAAGGAATGTCCAAGTTTTCTTGTTGTAATGGAATGTAGTGTAGGTTATTGTTTCAAAAAAGTGAGCCAATCCCCCAGGGATTGGAAATCAATCTGTTTTATCAAGACTTTTGGGGTATTGCTGAGTTTGTTGTTATTTGCTGAGATGAGGAGAGAATCCTTTGTGGGTTTAAAAAAACAAAAACAAAAAGCTGGATTTGATCTGTGGTCACTAATACCTTTCTAAAACAGTAATATTTATTGTGTCTGAGAAGCAAGGAAAAGCTGCCTATGAGAGTCAGAGCAGAGCTTTGAGAGCTATTTTCATTTAGCTACATTTCCTTTTAGTTAAGATTTTCTTTTAGTTTACTGACAGTATTCACTCTCAGGTCAGATTTTATTTGTTACATCCTATCACCTTTCATATCTATTTTATAGACTGTTCAATTCCATTTCAAGTAGTTCTTTTAAATATCAGTATTCTGTATTAATTAGAACAGTTATCTCTTCCTCATTCATCTGGAGAAAGGACAGATGATAATTTATGTCCCTTTAGTTAGTGTTTCTCCAAACTACTCTCCTTGACTTATTATAGTTTAATAAACAGAGGAGGGGTTAGACCATATCACTATTCTCCATAGCTCTAGTAATCTGAACTTTCTCATTCCACTTAAAAAAATGTTGCATGTTTGAGGAATATCAGTCCTTGAAGTATCTCCCTTAAGTAGATGATGTAGAGGAATACTTGTTGATTATTAAGAAACTATTAAAAGATTTAGATTAATCTTGTAGTTAAATAAATATAGTATGAATTTCCACAACAGAAGTGTATTTGTGTATTTCCCCCACCTCCTTAAGGATTCAGTAAACTGTACATAGTTTCTAGTAAATTACATGCCTAATTTCTATATTGCTGTGATTACCAGTAAATCTATGTGATAAACATTGGAAATTACCCATTGTTCTCCTTTATATGATTACCAAAAAAAGAAATTGCTCAAATCATATTTCTACTAAAATAATTTCTCAAAATAATTTATTTCATAGTGTTGTATAAGATGTTTGTATGTATTCTTATAGTATGGATTTTTTATCAATGGGGTGTTTCGTATTTTCCTCAAATTTTTCAGTCTTTTGATTTTGTATTATAGACTCTTGCTGCCTTGTGAAGTCATTTGCTTCTAGTTGTTTGATTCTAATTTTTAAAAGCTGAATTTCATTCCTGGCTTTTTGATCCTCCTTTTCCTTTTGATCTATTTTTCTGTGTAAATCATCTTTCACTTTCTTTGCCTCATTTTAAAGCTAGTCAATTCTGGCTTTTAACACACGATTTTCTTGTTTTAGATCATGTGCCTCTGTTTCCAGATGACCTATTTTGCTTTATAAGTTCTTTTCCAATTTTCTTCAGTCTTTCTTAATTGTTTTTTGAATTGTGTTTTGAATTCTTCCAAAGCCTGAGTCCAATTTGCTGGAGTTCCTGAGTTTTTGCTTGTTGTTCCTTGGTCCTCCTCTGTTCCTTTTGTTCATTACCTGAATAGAAGCTGTAGATTGTAATTTCTTTTCCCTTTTTCTCTTGTTTACTCATATTTTTTTTCCTTCTTTCCTCCTTCTTATTGACTGTATTCTGGCTCCTCTGTTTACTTATTGGATCTGAGTTTGGGCTTTTCTGCCCTGAAGGGGCTACTTCTTTGCTTCACTGATTAACTGGATTAGGCTGAAGGAGGTGACCTGTTGTATTCATGAGCCCTGAGTCCAGATCTTCTCCAGCTGTCAGCAGAAGCTGAAGGTGAAGGTGAAGGTGTGGAGGCTGAAGTAGTTACCCTCATCCTCCTTTCTTCCTTTCTGCCAGTTGCCTCCCTGCCAGCTGCTCAGTCAGAGCCCTGAGCTTCCCGTGGTGGTACCAAGGTACTCTGTCAGGGTTGTAGCCTTCACCCTGGGATCCTAGTCAGCAGGATTCTTACCGTGGGGTCTTAGCACAGTATCTGGGGGAGGAGTGTTGGGGATTGAGCTTCTCTGCCCTCTGAAGGCTTCTTATCTGCACTATTGATAGACTGGACTAAGCCCAGGCAGAAATGATCTGTGGAGCTGGAAGTGCCCTGAGGCCAAAATCTCCAGAGGCAGAGGCCCAAGATGGAAGAGTGGTGGCTGAAGACAGAGACTAGGCTGCTCTCCACTCTGCCCCTTTCCTCCAGCTGCCTCCCTGCCAGCTGTGGTCAGAGCCCTGAACCTAGAGTAGCTGTGGTAGAAAGGCATTCCCTCTGGGCCAGAGCCTTCACCCTGAGATCTCAGCAACCACCTGAGTCTCAGCACAGTAGGTGGGGGAAGGACCCTGGGACCTTCATTCTTTCTTTTCCTTAAACCAGAGAATTCAACCTTTTCTGTGTACCTTTTAAGATGAATTGAGCAGGAGTGTCCCCTGACTCTTTGCTATTATCTGTCCCTCTTGAAGCACTTTGATTTTGATTAGAGTGGAAGGGTTTTCACATAGGACTGGACTTTTGCTGCTTCTAAACGGCCATCTTGACTTCTCCTAGTATGGATTTTTTTAAAGAGATAAATGAAAGTGAGATAAATTAAGTTCCAAATAAAGATAGGAACTGGACCTTCGGGTTCCTCTTTTTCATAAATCTTTCCTAAACCTAGGAATAGATTCTCCTTCCTCTGAATTCATATACTTGTTTCTTTTACTCACAGGATCATATCTAGAACCATAGACTTTGAGCTGGAAGGGACCTTAGAGGTCAGGGTCCAATGTTATCATTTTATAGATGATGAAACCAAGGCCTAGATAAATTAAGTGACTCCCAGTATCCTATAGCTAAGGGATTTGAACCCACATCTTTCCAGCTCCAAGTCCAGTGCTTTATTCACTACTCTATACTGCCATACAAAACTTGATGAACTTGGTCTCAGGTTGTCTCCTCTTAATGTACTGACCTGACTACTCCTGACTCTGCTTAGCTTATTGACTGATTAACTTAGCTACTGAGATCAGAGCAGATTGGGCTCATTCTAGGTAGTTCAACTGTGTTCATCTGGAAGTTAATACCTTGAGATGCTTCCCCTAACATCATGTTATTCCGTTTTTTTTGGGTATGTATACATGATTCTTCTTTTCAAGTAAAATTTAACTTTCTTAAGGGAAGGGCATATATATTCTCTATTGCATATAACACAGTGCCTCACATATAAAGGTACCTAATAAATATTTTTTGACTGATTCCAAAACTCCTATGAAAGTAAGCATTTTCTTTTTTTCCTTTAAAACAATTCCTCCTTAATTTGAACCAGGTAAAATCAGGCAAAAGGAGATAGTGGGATATAGTTTATTTTGGAACATTTTTCTTCTACTTGCTTGCAAATGCAAATACATCCAAATGTTCAAAGGCGGGTTTTCTCTGTGTCAACTGGGTTGATTCAATTTAATAATAATTAGATTGAATCAGGGAAAAAAAGAGAAACAGAAAACTTAGCAGATTTAAATTGAGTTATTTACCTTCATTTGGGGTAGGAAAAATTGAATCAGATTTCATTAGAAGAAAATTGTGTGATGTTGCCACCATCTTGCTTCCTGTAACTTGGTATTGTCAGAATTCTTCACCCCCCCACCTTCAATTGAATTAAAGAATCATTTAGAAAATTGGATGCTTCAGATGCAGTTGGGTCTTTTGAGTCAAGAATAATGTCCTAGTGAGGCATTAATAGTAATTGTACCAGAGAAGATAGTGTTATTACTGATTTCTGGGAAAACCCAAGTCTGTACTTTCTCTGTTCTTTATTAGTCCAGTTCCCCTCGTAGATTTATTTGAAGCCAGAGTACCACATTTTATTCTGTGCTCTAACTTGGTTGTATGATGATGCCCTGCTCTCTTAAGTAGGCTCAATGATAAGATGACATGATTTTTACATGATTTAAGATCTCTATTTGAATATAGTACAGAACAGATTTTCCAGGGACCTGGATTCTAGTTGTAGCTCCTTAGGTTCTACACATATTAAAATAACTACCTCCTCCCCAGGGATAGTATGAACATAAAGGACAAAATGCTTTTATGTATTTGGAGGTTAGGGACTATATAAATAAGTTATGTTTTATTACTAGGGCAAAATTATGTAGTGAAAATATAATCAACAGATCTCGGGTCTAGAATTCAGACTTCTAGATGTGCAACTCACTAGCTAGCTAACTAGTTGAAACCCTGCCTGTTTTCAACTCCACTGAACAAGATATCCCTCTCAGGTTAAGCTCATCACCTCCAAATTCACCACCATGCTGCTAACTCAAGCTTTGATTGGCACCACCTCCCTCAGCCTCTTCTTCCCTCTGTTTGGAGATCTGGACAGTGGAGTACCAAATTGCTCCCAGTGCCAGGACAGAAACTGGACTCTCAGCTCACTCCACTTTGCATCTACAGCCCCTGTCTGATTTCAATTCCATGGAACAAGATGTTCCCCAGCCAGGTTCCCCCTACTGTCCACATCTCCATTTCTTCCTTGTTCTGTGTATTGTCTCCACCCTTAAAATTATAAACTCCTTGAGAACAGGAACTATCTTTCTTTTTGCCAGTTGTACCCCCAGTGCTTAGCATCCTGCTCTTAGTATCACATAGTAGGTGCTTAATAAATGTTGATTGGGTTGGATTGGGTCATCTGTGTAACAATGAGCAAGTTGTTTCATTCATTACTACCCCTTCCCTTGTACTACTCCTATAACCCATTTCCCAACTCCATGAATTTTCACTGACTGTCCCTCATTCCTAGAATATTTTCTGTCTTCCTCTCTACCTCCTTGTTTTCCTGGTTTCTTTGGAGTCTTACTAAAAATCCCACCTTCTGCAAGAAACCTTTCCACCTCCCCTTTAATATTAATGGATTCCCCTTAACGTTTAATTAGAAGATTATCTCCAAATTATCCTTTTTATCTTGTTTGTACCTACTATGTTGTTTCTCCTGTTCACCAGTGAGGACCATAAGTATAGCTATTGGCTTTGCTTTTCTTTGCATCCTCAATGTTTAGCACAGTGCCTGGCACATAGTAGGTGCTTAATAAATGCTTGTTGACTTGATTCCTCCAGGTCTCAGTTTCTTCATTTTTAAAATGGGGCATTGGGTTACATGTTTTCTAAAGTCTATTTAGGTGAGAAACTTTTTATGATTCTTGCTCTTTTGTAGTCTATTTGTTCCATATCACTTGCCAAATCCTATCTTTGTAATTAAAGGATGATGTATGTAACCATTTCCATAGAATATTTGTTATTATCTTGGCTAACTTTATTAAACTGTTAAAAGTGTCTGATACCTTTAAAGGAAGAATATCTTCAAACCTTGAATACTGTTTTTTATGTTGACTTGTATTCATTATACTGAGACTGTTTCTACGATAAATATAAATTCTGGAAACTGATTGCCAGATGAGTGATGTGTGGGAAAACTTTTTCTTTGGCGCAGAAAACTTAAATTTCCCACAATTCATGGATAGTGAAGTTATAATATTTCAGTTGCCAAGAGTTAAACTGTGGTTATTTGACCAGTTAATCTCTAGAACATCAGCCGCTTGAGGGCAAGAGACATTTTTTCATTTTTGTCTTTGTACATCTAATACCTGAACAATGCCTGGCCCATTGTAGGTGCTTAGCAAATGTTTAATTGGATTAAAACAGAATCAGCTTGAACTCTTTAATAGTGGAATTAAATATTGGAATATTTACTGAAAGTAAATTCTTTTGATTTTTTTTAAGTTGAAATACTTAATTTAAGCCATTTATCTTTAAAAGATCATTTTCTCCCCTTTTGATATATATATGTATATATACACACACATATCTATTTATTCATCTATTCATTTATTTGTTTGTCTATTTGTTTATTTATTTATTTATTTGTACGCACATTTTTCCCCAAGTTGTGATATACTTAATTTTTTTCCTCCTTTTAAAAATATTTTTTAATTTTAATTTTGAATATTTTCCCCTAGTTACATGTTTCATGTTCTTTCCCTCTCCCCCAAGCCCCCCTAACCCCTTTTAGCCAACACACAATTCCACTGGGTTTTACATGTATCAATGATCAAGACCTACTTCCATATTATTGATAGTTGGACTAGAGTTATTGTTTAGTGTCTACATCCCTAATAATATCCCCATCAGCCCATGTGTTCAAACAGTTGTTTTTCTTCTGTATAAACACATTTTTTGAGAACTCTGCCTTATTTTGTTATTCATGAAACCAGTTTAAATCTATGTTCAAACCTCTATCAAACATCAGGTTTTTGCATAATGTTTAAAAATGATTTTTTTTTCCTGGTCAAGCTATCCCTTTTTTTTTTTTTAGACCTTTACCTTCCCTCTTAGAATTAACAACGTGTATTGGTTCTAAGACAGAAGAATGGTAAGGGCTAGGCAATGGGGGTTATGTGACTTGATCAGGATCCTACAGCTAGGAAATGTCTGAAGCCAAATTTGAACCCAGCAACTGTCTTTAGGCTCAACTCTCCATCCATTGAGCCACCTAGGTGGCCTCCTCCCCCATATACTTCCAGAAGTCATTTCAGACACATTCTTTTGATAAAAGCTGATGGGATCTGATTCTATGTGTTAGCTGGCTCACTAGCAACAATCTCAGAAAAAAAAGGAAAATCATTCTAAGCAAATTTCAGACAGCATAAGAAGGTTTAATACTCCCATAACATCTCTCTTTTATTTTGGTCACATATCAGAAAAGAAGAAACAAAAAATTCAGAGAAGATAAAAAGGTAAATTAAAGAGTCTTTCCCTTCCTCTTCTCCATCTCTCACTATTAGTTGGGAACAGGGAAAGGAAGAGACATTGACCAGAAGTGTGAAGTTTGCTTTGCTTCCTAATCCAGAGGCTTATATGTCCTTGCAAGGCTTGTTAACTCTCAGTTAAGGGAAGCTATGAAAGAATTTTTCTAATCAAAGATTTATAAACAAGATTAGAAAACAGAATGAACAATAACATTTAAGAATGAGAAATCACATCAAAATATAGTTAAATTTTTTCTTCTTAAAAAAGCTGCTCTATCAGTATAAACTTGCTAATATTTAATTTAAAGTTACTATTAAATGATTATTTCTTTTTTTTAAATGAGTTCTATTTTCATAAGGGAAAATGTTTTTTCACCTTGATCTCAGGTAAACATCCTAATGACATTAGGACACTATTTGTAGCATGTGGCCACAAGGATGGCATCCATGTCCCCGTGTTAGTAAATTACCTGATCTCTGTTACCTGAACTGGCTTAGTTCTTTTGAGAGGTAAAAACCCCTTAAAAGTTAAGCCTTCCTATATATTCACTCATTTATTTATTTATGTATTTAATTTATATATATATGCATATATATTTACCGAAAGTAAATTCTTTAAAGAGTTGATCTTTTTTTTTTTTTTTTTAATTTTAAATCCTTAACTTCTGTGTATTGACTTATAGGTATAAGATTGGTAAGGGTAGGCAATGGGGGTCAAGTGACTTGCCCAGGGTCACACAGCTGGGAAGTGTCTGAGGCCAGATTTGAACCTAGGACCTCCTGTCTCTAGGCCTGGCTCTCAATCCACTGAGCTACCCAGCTGCCCCAAGTTGATCTTTTTTTTTTAAAAAGTTGAAATATTTAATTTAAGCTAGTTAAACTACTGGAAAGGTCATTTCTCCCCTTTTGATAGATAGATAGATAGATACCACATTTGCATTTTTATTTCTCTTTTTGCCCTGGTAAGCTGTGACTTACTAATTTAGTTGAATAGAATATAGTACTGAATTTAAGGTCAGTAGATTCATATGTAGGTAGCTAATATAGCCTTTGTATTATATATACACATAAGTAATATAGCCTTTATGTTTATATATAAAAATAACTATTATAGCTTTAAAATATATAAATACTCTTTATTTCATCTCCAGAGAACCAGGTGGTACCTGGTCAACCAAAAGACAAATTGAATATTATCTAAAATCCATAGAAGATTTAGATGATCACCATTAAACTTTATCTTGATCTTGGCAGTAGACCACTTTCTCCTTTTTTATATGCTCAAATGCTATCCCTTAGTGAGCTTCTCACAAATACAGATCTTTGGCTTAAGGGAGACTAAACAAGAATGTTTATCCCTGTTGGTCACTAGAAAAACAATTCAGATGATAAAGAAGGGAGGAAATAAGCATCAATTATATATGTATCTTTTATAAACATTATCTCATTTGATTCTTATATCAACCTTTGGAGGTAAATGCCATTATTAGCCTCATTTTGCAGTTGAGGAAACTCAGATTCAGGAACCTTTTCGAGGGTCACCTATCTAGTAAATATTTGTGGTTTGAGGTTTAGGACCAGCACTGTATTCACTGCACCCTCTTAGCTGCCTCAGATAAGCCCTTGTTGTCAGTAGGATCATAGATTCAGAGCTGAAAGGAAACTTAGGGGTCATCTCATCAAATTCCTTCATTTTGTGGACAAGAAAGCTGAGACTCAGAAATGCTTAAAAAAATTTTTTTTTCAAAGGTTCACCTAAGTAGTACTTAGCAGAGCAGAGATCTGAATCTTGATTTTTAGGTTCCAAATCTAGCATCCTTTCCTTTTAACCATGTGTGCTGTCTACGAATGCTTTATTATTATTTTGCCACTATTTTGGAACTCCTTTTGATTGTTTCATCATTTATTTTGCCTTTTGAGTGAATTTTAGTGATCTTGAAAGTGAAAGACTAGTTGCTGTGGCCAGAGCCACCTGGGAGTACAACAGGTACTTCCCCACCGAATATTGATTTGCAGGACACCTGTTCTGGCAGCCTTGAGGAGAACCTGCCACTTTGCTGGGGTCTGCACATTGCTTTCTTCCATCAGGCCCTAGATCAGGTCTCATTTCTTCACTTTGAACATCCTGCTCCTCAAATAAATGGATTATGCCATTTGTTGTCTAAACACTCTATATTTATACTTTTAAATATCCAGACCACTTTAGTGTTCTTAAATCGTTCAGTGTTTGTTATGTCTCATTGGCCATATTATAAAGTCCTCTACGGCAACTACTCTTTCTTTGTTTTCTTTTGAATTTCTGTAAGGTTTAGTTCATTGCATTATTCACAGTGGACATTCATTAAATACTTTTTTTTTGCCATAATAAATTTGGTTAGAGAAGTCACAAGCAGTCATAAAGGTTTCATTTTCATTTATCTACTTTCTTCTGTCTGGGAGATGGAATGGCACAGACCCAGAGACAGGATTTCTAAGGTTTGAATCTCACATATCATCATAGGCACTTTATTCAACATCTCTAAATTCCTCAGGTTTAAAATGAGGAAATTAGACTAGATGATCTCTAAGGTGCCTTTCATTTCAAAAATCCTATATGAGGGTGGCCTGTTAGAAAGAAAGGACTCCTGTTCTGGAGTCAGGAAACTGAATTTCAATCCTAACTCAATTACTATGGCCTTAAGCCACCAAGGCTCCCAGTCTCCTCCTTCCTTCACAAAGTTGTAATAAAGAAAACAATTAGCTTTCTGAACCTTAATATTCCTAGCTATAGGGTAGACCTTGAGTTCCTATTGTTTCTAGATAGATTTCTTTGAAATCCCCTTTGCCTGTTTAAGGTATTGTCTTTGCAACAATTATCTTAAGAATATCCTTTCTTTATTCCATGACAAGATATTACAATATAGCAACAAATGCAGTAATCAGCAGTCTAATTTTGTGACTGCTTATATCATTGATGAAATAAAAATTGGCAATACAAGTATAAAGTTAGACAGCTAGACATACAAAATGTGTAACTACAACTAAAGTGATTCTTTTGATTTCTCTTTTAGTAAGCATACTTATTAGTTGTGTGACCATGGACAAGTCACTTAACCTCCATTTACCTCAATCTACTGGAGAAGGAAATGGCAAAACACTCCAGTGTCTTTGCCAAGAAAACCCCAGGGCCAGTGTGGTTACAGGGGTCACAAAGAGTCAGGCATAACTAAATGCCTGAACAACAAAATCTGAGCTTTATTAGTACAGCCCCAGAAAGAAAAAAATCCAGAGCTTAGCTATGGAATTTCAGGCAAATTCTTTAACTTCTCTGAGCCTCAGTTTTTTTCATTTATTGTAAAAGTAAGAAGTTAAGACTAATCTCTTAAGGTTCCTTGCAGTTCTGGAGTGCTGTGCTCTTCTAGGTTTCTGATGGTTGGTTTGCCCATGTGGATTGTTTCCCATATTTCTAAATTTCAAGTATCGATTTCAGTTGTCTAGGATACTTAATAATACTGATATGGATAGCCTCTAGAATAATCCAAATGTGAGACATTTTTCTATTTTAATTATTACCCATTTCACTTCTAAGTTTTCAAGGAGGATTCTCCAACATAGGAAATGAGTTGTGAGCTTTGAAACTTTTACCCCCAGATCCCAAAAATAGGTATTAAGCTCTACCCAACTAATACTAGGTAAATGAAGAAAAATGCCAAGTTTATTCATCTTATTTCTGAATAGATTTCCATGAGGGCAATATGTAGGTTAAAAAAAATTCTCTCTGGGCTGATCAATTTTTTCTACTCACAAGACTACCTTAAGTTGAATTTCTCAGGAACATTTTTCTTTTCCCATCTTTTAGAATAAATAAATATCCATTATAAGTTTATTAACAAAATAAATATTCTAAAATAGTTAAATATTTCCCCCTTTTCATCTTGTTCCAGTTTATTCTGTTTTTGCATCATTATAATTTTCCCGTGAAAAGAAAATACATAATCAAAGATGGGTGGAGAGAAACTTCAGTCCTCCCTTTGATTCTTTCCACTTTGGGGTATTTTTGTGTGTACTGTTGTATACCATCTGGTCCCAGAACAATATAGTGAGGGGGGGGGGAATAAAATACTTCATTCCCTTTTTGACTCCTCACAGAAGAAAGATACTTGGGCAGACTCACTGACAGCATTCAAAGCAGATTTTAAAAGTAGGCTGTACTTTACTGGCAGGAATCCCAGTGGAATAAAACAACATTAGAACTACTTAGAACCATAGGTACCCCGTAAGAAATAAAGAAAAAGGTTGAGGTTCTTGGTTTCCCTTGCTATGTCAATGGAATGTTCAGTAGCACTGTAGATTCTTTGGCTTTAGAACATTCCTGTCCAGCACCTATTTGACCTGTTTGTTGTGTCTCAGTCTCCTGGGAGAGAAGACATTTGACTTTACCCACACTCTGCCTTGCTTCCCCACGCTGGTCTGTGAATGCTCAGCTTTCTTGCTCCCCAAGAAAGAAGGGGGCTCCTTTGAAAAGATTTCAGTCACCGTCTCTCCTGTTTCCAGAGGCAGCTTTCCTTGGGTTTAAGGTCTCACTGTATTCTGAAGTGTTTTGGAAACAGAATGTACAGAGAGAGAATTCCTGCTTTGTGACTATTAGATCACGTTGTTCCCTGGCACGACAGACTCTCGTTTGTATTAGACATCTGAGAACAGAAGTCCTAAATAACATGTTTCTATTCCCTGTTCTTTATTAAACTCATTTGTTGATTAACTGGAATTATTTTAGGATAATAGTTAATTGTTTCTCTATCAAGGGAGAAGTACTTCCTTTTATCATGGAAGATTGTATGGTGCTGTGAAAACAATGTTGGATTTGGGGATAGAAGACACTCACTTTGCCCCTTCAGATCTGTGGGTTACAGGGAATTTCTCTGGCCCCCAATTCCTCTTACGTAAAATGAGGAAGGAAGGAATTTATTAAGCACTACTATGTGCCAGGCACTTTGTACATATTATCTCATTTGAAACTCACAAACAACCCTGGGAGGTAGATGCTATTATTGTCCCCATTTTTATATATAAGGAAACTGAGGCAGACAGAAAATTAAGTTTCTTGCACAGGGCCACAGAGCTAGTAATTGTCTCAAATCTGATTCAAACTCAGGTCTTACTGATTCTAAGCTCTCCATTTACTATGCCATCTGGCTACCCCTATAAATAGAAAGGGTTGGATTATATAACATCTTAGGTCCTTTTCAGTGTTAAGTCTATGATGCCATCATAACCCTGAGTTATTTTTTAAAATAAATTTTTATTGACATCTTTTTTGTAGTAACCACATTTTCCAATATATTTCTCTTACCTCTTTCATCTAGAGGACCATTCCTTATAACGAGGAATAAAGAAGAGGAAAAAAAAAGTCAAGCAAAAACTAATCAACCTGTCAAAAAAGTCTGACATTATATGCAGTGCTCCATATTCAGTCTCCCATCTCTGCAAAAGAAGGGGAAAGGGGAAGGAGTAAGAGTGCTTTCTCATGTTTTCTATGGGGCCAAGCTTAGCCACTGTTGTAATCTGACAATAACTGTGTGACTCTGGGCAAGTCACTTAACTGTTTGCCTCAGTTTCCTTATCTATAAAATGAGCTGGAGAAGGAGAAGGCAAATCACTCCATTATCTTTACAAAAAAAACCAAACCCAAATGGGATCATAAAGAGTCTGACATAACTGAAAATGTCTGAACAAGAAGTCATTATAACGATTTTTTTCCCTGGTTCTACTTATTTCATTTTTTATTTGTTCATACAAGTCTTCCCATACTTCTCAGTAGTCATCCATCATATTGATCATTTCTTACAGTGTAGTAATGTTACATGACATTCATGTATGATAATTTATTTTTCCATATGTGAACATCAATTCTATTTCCAGTTCTTTTTCTACCACAAAAAGTACTACTATAAATATTTTGGTGTTGGAGGAGTCTTTCTTTTTTTCATGGAGTTCGAAACCTGGCAATATCTGGCAATGGGACACTAAATTGTTCTTTTAAAAAAACTGAAATTATGCCAATCTGTCCCCCCACCAAAAGCAACAGCTACAACAATAACACACAGTGAGAGTAGGTAGAACTGGTTAGGTTCAAAGGTATACAGTCTGTGACCTTGGAACAAAAGCAATCTAACTGATCCATGGTGGGCATCACAGTGCTCTAACCAAAGTAGCTATCCAGCCACAGACAGATCAAAATAGCGTCTTACTTATCATATTCCTGACAGTGGATAAATCTGTTTGGCATGGTTCTTAAGACCCAAGTTTATACAGATGATGCAAAATATAGAGTTGGTTTCATAGTTGGACAATAGCCATGGGGTTAGGTCCAATGTTATTTATTATTAATTTTTTACTGAACTCATTTGCTTAGTAATTGAGTAAACTTTATTGCTAATAACTAACTGGGGAAGATAAAGATTACCATTGTTTAAACAGTAATTCTTTTATGATAAAATGAAAGTTTTGGGATTTTTAGAAATACTGTTTTTCAAACTTTCATTTCCTTCTCTCCAAAGAAATTAACCATGTCTGCCTTAGGCCAATTCGATATGTGAAGACTCAAAATGGTTAAACAAATATATTTGGGAATGATTATTTATTTTATGGAAGGAATTACCACAGAATCCTTTAAAAAATAAAACTCCAGGGGGCAGCTGGGTAGCTCAGTGGAGTGAGAGTCAGGCCTAGAGACAGGAGGTCCTAGGTTCAAATCCAACCTTAGACACTTCCCAGCTGTGTGACCCCAGGCAAGTCACTTGACCCCCATTGCCCACCCTTACCACTTTTCCACCTAGGGGCCAATACACAGAAGTTAAGGGTTTAAAATAAAAATAAAATAAAAAACAAACAAACTCCACTATTCACAAAAGGAACAGATTCACAATGTGATTTAACTTAAAAAAATTTTTTTTTCATCCAACTTTTCTGCAACCGATCTCTTTTGTAAAGTAAGATGCCTCTGTAGTTCTTGCTCATAGCTAGAAAAAAGAAACACTTTGAAACTGGGATTTTATTGTACTGATTTAAATCAGAAGTATATTTCTTGGTCTTCTTTGCAAATGCCAAATCTCTTGATTAGGAATCATTGTTAATGGTGGCATTTAGTTTTTTAGCTATTTAGTTATCTTTCATTGGGTAAGTAGCCAACGGAGCTTTCTTTCTATATATCCCACCCCCAACCAAGCAGCTGGTACTTGGGACAGCTGGCACATCTCTTAGAGAGTTTAATGCATCCCCTATAAGGCCACTTGGCTCTCACAAGCCTCAGGCACTTTTCACTCAAAATGCTCCAGAAATTGGATTATTTTCTAAGGGAAGGAACATCCTGGTTCTTCCATTTAACCTCCACTTAGTAGCAAGCTAAAAGAGAGGGAAATTGTTGTATTATCAGAGATGTTAAAATAATGATAAAAAATGCTATATTCTAGGCAGCTTGACAGTACCTGCATTAGTCAACCAGTTTTGGGATAAGAAGCAATCCCTCTAGGGAGAATGCAGTCCTACCCTAGACCTTAATTGGTTTTTATGTTCGTTCTGTTTCTTCTAATTCTTTATGAAACAGTGATTTGCAGAGCAAAGTGGTTTGTATGTGTAGTGTATATTTTATGATGTGATGTAGTTCTTATCAAATGATCATTTCTGCTTGCTTTTCCATTTATTCCTCTGACCTATCTCATGTTTGTTTTTCTTTTTCATTTGATTTCTTCTCGTTTGTGCTGTTGCCTGCTTCTTTCCTTCCCATGCACTGGGATCAGGATATCCATGGCTTTCTGTAACAAGAACAATGTTGGTGCCAACAACAGATTTCTTTTGCTGCTATTAGCTGACACAAAGATGTTTTTGTTCATCCTTTTTTTTCTAATATAAAGAATTCAAGGAGGAGAATCTGCCCATTTAATTTGCTAGTGTTTTTGATCAGTTGGCTGGGTGATGAATACCTTCCCCTTCATCAGTTTGTCTGTATGATGCAAAGCAACTCATTAATTGTGAACCCACTCTAAAAAGATAGTTGGTTCTATTTCCTATGGATGAGGAACTGGGATTAACCAAATAACTTGACACAGTGGATAAAATACTGGGTTGGAGTCATGAAATTTAGGTTCAAATGCTGTCTCTGACCCTTATTCACTCCATGACCATGGGCAAATAACAATCTCAGTTTCTTTATCAGTAAAGTGGAAATGGTAATATCTTTAGTACTTACCTTACAGGCTTGTTATAGAGCTCAAATGAAGCAATGCATGTAAATGCTTTGAAAATCTTAAAAGTCCTTGTAAACTTTGGTTATTTTTATCACTAGTTGTTTATCATTTTAAACCATGGTGAGACTTGCTTTTGAATAGGGAAGGTGCTTCCATAAGTATCATGGTATGTAAGAAGGTTCCGTAGAGTGGTAGCAATTTCTTGGGTCAAGTACCTATGATTTCCTCAGTGTTTGGGAACTACTAGTAAAGAACTCCCTCCACCTGGCTAGTCTTAGAGAGTGACCTGAATCTCAGAGAAGTAAAATGACTTGTCCATAGTCACTTAGCCAGTAAAACATGAGAGGCAGTTGAACCCAGGTATTCCAGACTCTGACTCCAGGATTCTCTCCACTATGTCCAGCTATCTGCCAGGCTATTCTTTAAAACATTATAAATGGTGAGTCCTCTATTAAAGAGTTTTTGAAAAGCTACTTTCTGTTAAAAAGTATATGTAATAAACTTGAAACTTGCAGCCCCAGAATTTGTTTGCATGTTTTCAGTTGTGTTGCTAGGGAACGTTACCTTACCATGTCTGTCAAATGGAATATGGCTCCTTGCAAGAATATATTTTAAATAATATGAAAAATTTGCATATTGATTTTATGTGACATATTTTAAGTTTGCATAATGAAAGAGACTTTGAGCTTGAGGTCAGGGGTTCTAATCTTGCCTTTGCCATTAGTTGGGCAAGTTATCTAGGTGCTTAACATTTTTTAACGTTAACCCCTTTGACAGTATGGTGAAATCCTTAAGACGATGTTTTTAAATGCATAAAATAAAATACAAAGGAAACTGATTATTTTGAAATGCAGTTAATAAAAAATATATTTGAAATACCAACTTCACAGGCCCCAGATTAAGAAACTTTGGACTAGATTTCTTTGTGGTCTCTTCTATTGCTAAAATTCTTTGCTTCTATTCTACTTTTTTTCTCTACAAATATAATTAAGGATTCATTAGTATTGTTGACTTTAAAAAGAACCATAATGCTATAACTAAGATGATAATGATGTTGATAATAATAACATGTTGTGAAAAGAGCAGAGACTGCAGCTGGGAAGATGTGAGTTTGCCTGGCCTCAGACAATTACTTGCTGTGTGATCCTGGGCAAGTCACTTAAACTTCTGTCTGCCTGAGTTTCCTGATCTCTAAAATGGGGATAATAATAGCATCTACACCACAGGATTATCATGAGGATCAAATGAGAGATTTGTAAAGCACTTAGAACAGTGCCTGGCATACAGTAAGTATTATATAAATGTTAGCTTAGTATTATTATTACATAACTAAGAAAAGGTAACAATTATTACATAACTATTATTACATAACTAAGAAAAGGTAATACCCAGACAACTTCAAAGTATAACTAACATTAAGTTGTTTTCCTGGAACGTATGAAGTCTGACAGTTTGATCTTCATCACCATATGTTGAGAAATAAGGTTAAAAAAACAAAGGAGAGAAAGTCAGATGTGGAGAAAGGTACCTTTAACAATAAGAGAACAGCTGTGTAAGGGTTAGTTCAATTGATTGTAAGTAGATCCAGATTCTCTTCCATTTGAGAGACATGGAGGCAATGCTCCAACGATGTTCACATAATAAAAAGGAGAGTTCAGACCTTGCATCTCCCTGACATGATTCACACCTCTTTGGAGAGGACAGTGAACAAAATGATCCCAGCACCTTGCAACTCAGAGGAGAAGGCAGTGACTTTCCTCCTCTGGATTTAGATAACATGGGGCATTCACTCGTCAGAGATGTTTGTAGTAGGTAATTCAAGGAGACTGGGGAACTGGCTTGAAAACCTAAGCAAATGATTTCCCCTTCAGTGGTGATGGTAGGCAGAAATCTGGTCTAATACATAGTGAATACTGCCCCCTTAATTTGATTCCACCATTACCAACTATATAGTAGGAGCTGATAAACACAATTCAGTTTTTATCCAATGGATGATACTTCATAGCCAACCAAGCATCTTTCTCAGTTGCCATAAATAGACTTTATTGAAGGGCCAATGACCTGACAACTGTTTTATTGTACATTTTGAGTTTTGTGTCTCTTGACCCCAGAATGTGTGGTGAGCCCACTAATAAATATTAGATGGTACTGACTAGATGTCTATTTGTAATGTGTTGATTGTTCCTTTGAATTAGATTCTCATTAGATCATCATCAACAAACTTGTTCATGCAGGAGATGACAATATTTTGGGGGCAACACTGCAGCATGTGAAACATAAATGTGACCATTATTCCTGCAGTGACCAGAGGGCATGGAACTGGTTAAGACTGAGAAAGTCACAAACTGCCCTTCCTTTGGAGGAAACCTCAATTGAAGCATTAGTTAAGAACTTGGAATTTTCTCAGTCAAAGAAAGCTTGATGAACAATTCAGATGGTCCTGAGCTTTTATGATTAATCTCCATTATCATGTTTGCTTAAAAAAACTCTTTCAGGCATTGTTTTGCATATTGTTGTATGAAAGAAGCTGGTGATACATTTTGTGGCTTTCTTTTTTTCTTCTTCTCTAGTCAGTTCTTTCCTATCCATACCAATGGAGTGAACAGATAGCATGGAAAACACAAATCTAGACTATTCAAAAGTATTTTTTATTTGATTTTATAATGTACTCAGAATAGGTCTCACAGCTAAGAGAGACCTTGAAGATGATCCAGTTCATTCCCTTCTTTCCACTGATGAGAATGGTTTGATAGATGTGAAATTACTTTGTCACACACATAGGAGAGAGAGAAATCAGATTCGCAGAATGATAGGTTTCAAGCTAAAAAGAGAGGTTACATGAGTGGTCTGTGGGCACATAAAAAGTAAGGAGAAAAGGCAGGATTAAAACCAAGGTTTGTTGACCCCAGACCCAGTTTGCTTTCTACTGCATGGCTTCTTCAGAGCTAGTTTAGTTCTTGTCTTAGCTTCAGACCCCCAACTTTCCCCTGTTGCTACCACATTAGCAAAGTGGAGACTTTTAAGAACCAGCATCTGGGGGAAGAGGGAGATGAAAGAAGATAATTCTCAAAAGAAATAGATTAGTTGTGAATAAAATTAGCCATTTTTGAGTCTTATTATCAGAGAATCAATCAACAAGCATTTCTTCAATAACTACTATGTGCTAGGTACGATTGAGGGTACAATACAATGATGAAGAAATAGTCCTTGCTCACAAGGAGTTTACATCCTAATCTTCCAATGGCTATTTTAAGATGGAGAGCTCACAGATATGCTTTCATTTATAGTCAGTTAATCTTTTGAATTTACATATTCATTTTCTATCATCCATTAGAGTAGACATATTATTTTAACTTTAAATTTTAGAGGCCTTTTGCAACAGTACAGTTTGGATCACCTGGTTAGAATCAAATTGATAATTGCATTTTTTTAAATCTAGCTCTGGTGGGAGCATTTTATTTTATTTATATTTTGAATTAAACAAATGGAGAATAAAAGTTATTTCCACTTGCATAGTATAATAGAAGAGGACAAAACTGGATCTCTTTTAAGAATATAATAAACGTGACTTTGAAAGCAATCTAACTTATCTGTAATTCTTTCTAGCCTTTATTCTGTTCTCTTCTTTGCATTAAAAAAAAGATCCTTCAATGATCTTTTTTGGTGAATGTTTTTGTTGTTTTTTTGTTTTTGCTATTCTGTATCTACCTCACCTTCTTCCCATATCCCTGCCTTCACTGGAAAAAACAAAACAAAACAAAACTTATGTAACAAATGTGCATAGTCAAGGAAAGCAAATTCCTATATTGACTGTGTCTGAAATATGCACAGTTTTTATACCTTTAGTCCATCACCTCTCAGCCAAAATGTAGGTGTCACATTTCATTATCAATCCTATAGAATCAAAAACATTTTTATATTGCCATTCTTGTATGATTGTTCTGATTCTGTTCACTTTACTCTGCATTAATTCATGTCTTCCCAGATTTATCTAAAGCTCTCCATTTAAAAATTTCTTCTGATATAATATTCCATTGCATTAATACTATATATGCCATTATTTTTTCAATCATTTTTCCCATTTGATGAGCAGTCCCTTAGTTTCCATTTATTTGCTATAGCAAAAAGAGCTTCTTTACATATTTTTGTACATGGGAGTTCATTATCTCTTTGCTAGATCTTTTGGGGTTAAAGACATAACTGTGTATCGCTTGGTTCAAAGGGTATGCACAGTTGAGTGACTTTTTGGGCATGGCTCCAAATTGCTTTCCAGGATATCTGGACAAACTGATTCAAAGCTTCACCAACAGTAAAATATGGAACATTTTATAAATTTGAGTGCCACTCTTACACAAATGAGTGCCATACCTTACACACTATCTCTGGGTCCTATTGCAGTTTATGTGTTACCAAAGCATTTTAATGCCAGGTCTGGGCAGCTGTAATAGATCTTTTGAAATGGCTGCCTGATGGAGATAAGTGTAAAGATCTGTTTTATGATCTCCTGGTAGAATAGTGGGTCAGTCTGGAGAGTGAATGTGACTAAAATTGGTGAGCAGAAAACAGACTCTATCTAGTCTTGTAGGAATTTTTAACCTGGGGTCCATAAACATTTTTTAATTTTGAAAATTGTATTTAAATATAATTGATTTCCTTTGTAACCATAAGTATTTTGTGTATTTTAAAACATTCTGCGTTGGGCTCCATGGGCGTCACCAGATAGACAAAGCATTCTGTGATGCCAAAAAGGTTAAGAACTCCTAGACTAATCGACATGGTGCTGGGACTAGAGTCAAGAAGACCCAGATTCAGATTCAGCCTGGGATTCTTTTTAGCTGTGTGACCATAGGCAATATATTTAAATTTTTCTGGAGCCTCAAATTCCTTGATTTCTTTTTGAGTTGTGATGTTGAAGTGAAATTTTATATATACATATACATACATACATATATATATATATATATATATATACACACACACACACACATATAATGTATTTATATACAGGGTTTTGCAAACCTGAAAGTGCAATATATAAATGTGAATTGTTATTACTTAATCTGTGATGCATTAGGTGTACTCATTAGGACTTAGGTTGAGGCCAGGAACATGGGTATTATCTTCATAGCTTTGACTCCTCTATTCCACCATCACATTCTATCCCCCATCCTAAGAGATCTCACAAATGTGTTCTGTTGGTCACAAGAGGAAATGACAGAGAATATGGATTGACCAGTGCAAATCCATTATCATAGTACCTTGAATATCATAGGTACTTAATACATGTGAGTGCTTGCACTTTGAGTGTATGTAATGCTTACTCACCCCAATTTCTCCTTTAGATACCTATGAAATTTCATTTAATCCTTACCTATGATCTCATTAATGCAGGGAACTCAAGGGATGGAGATTCTACCAATTCAGACTGGCATCGTTTTTCTTCAGCTTAGTTTTAGAGAGCTACCAGGGAGTGTTTTATGTCTATCCTAAATAATATAATTATTATAAAATATTTTTAATCAGTTATACAAATGACTAAGAGCTTTTCTTCTTGGAGAACCTATTGACTAGAAAAATATTTTTTTCTTTTTTCTTTTATGAAAAAGACTACTTTCTATCTGTTTGGTAGACTTAACTCTGAGTCTTATGTTTGGGAGGCTCTGTGATACAACATAAAGGGAACTAACCATGGAATTTTATTCTCGGCTCTCCAACTTAATCCTTCTGTGACCTTGTGCTCTTCATTTAACCTCTCTGCGCTTCAGTTTCCTTATCTATAAGAGGAGGGAATTGAACTAGATGACCCAGGATTAGATCTATGATCCTATATTACCAATATCCCTGGAATAATAAATAAAATTATTTCTTTATTGAAAGGTAGAGTTAAATTTAACAATGAGAATGTTTGTTTCTTTATTAATGTACTTTGATTCATGACTGTCAAAATACTAATTAAATCAATTCCTTGTTTAGGAATTTTTTTTTGTTTAATTTCGTTTGGGGTTGATTTAGAGGGTGGCAAGAAGGACTGGCATACACTTCAAGCCAGCTGCAAGTGATCATAATGATGATAACATATGGTGCTTTGTTCTTTCTTAGGACCACAGAGTTTGCAAACATTAATTAGCTAATCTTTAGAACACCCCTGAGAGGCAGATAGACATAATTTTCCCACGTTTTCATATGGGGAAATCCAAGGTAGATTAAGGTCAAGAAGTGAAATTTACTCAGCAAGTCAGTGGCATACCAAGAAAGGGAAGTTTAGGATCTTGATTCCTCCATTTTCTGTCCTGCTTCAAGCAATAGCATTTTTTCTGAATCTTCATTCTTTTTTTAGGATGCTACTTTTAGCTTATTCTTATCACTGTGGAATGAAACACTCAGAAGAAAATAATAGTTTTTTTAACGTGGATATTTTTCAGTCAAGAGAAAAGAACATGTAATATCGTTTTAGTTATGAAAGAAATATATAACAAGTATCCTCTATCTCCAAATCTCTCACATAGTCAATAGATGTAAATATAGATATTCATATGTACATATATAGGTATCTCTTCTACATTATGACTCTCCCCATCACAGTTTCAATATATTGTGGTTCAGCATAAGAATTAAATGGGAACTTTTGGAAACTTTTCGGTAGCTGTAGATGACACATAAAGGCCATTAGATGACACAGAAAAAGTTTAGAAACTAAGAAAAGCATAAAATACAAGTATAGTGTTATGTAATATCAACATATTTTATCTTTTAATTCCATAAATATATACAATTTCTTTCTTAAAGTTAAAATAAGTAATTCATACATGCATATAAGATACTGTAAATACCTCATAAAAGAAAAAGAAAAAATTCAGAATTCTTGGGAGGGCCCAACATTTTTATGCAGATTTTCCAGATTGGGGGGTACTGCACCCCTAAACCTTCCCTTGTGGGAGACATTAATGTGTGTGTGTGCTTGTGCATGCATGTTTTAAGTCACATTTAGATTTTATATAAGCCACATTCAAGAGAAAAGGGCAGCCTTTATTAAGATGAATATAATAATAGCTCTTACTCTCCCAAATGGCATATCCCATTATTTAATCCACAAACTGAATATTTGGTATAATTGGGTTCCAGTTGCTTTCATAGTAATGGTGTCAATATCACAATCAGATAGATTCTGACCTGCCTGAATGGCAAGATCTAAAGAGTATTTCATTCATGACTTCATCCTTAGAAGGATGTCACTGCTGAAGTGCCCTAAAACTCTGCCCAGAACCCAATATTGTTGGACAACTTAAAAAAAAAACAACAATCCTTACCGTTTGCCTTAGAATTAGTACGAATATTGGTTCCAAGGCAGAAGAGCCGCAAGGGCTAGGCAATGGGGGTTAAGTGACTTGCTCAGGGTTACCCAGCTAGGAAATGTCTTGAACCCAGGACCTCCCATCTCTGGGCCTGATTCTCTGTCTACTAAGCCACCTAACTGCCCCATTTCCCCCCAGTATTGTTGAACATTTTTTAAAAAATCAGTGACTTAGATAAAAGCATAGTGGGCATGCTTATTGAACTTACAGATGATCCAAAGCTAGATGAGAGCCCACATATTGGATGATAGTATAAAGAATATAGAAGATCTTGGCAGGTTAGAATATTGGGCTAATAAAATGAAATTTGACTGGGATAAAGGTAAGGACTTATACTCAGGTTCAGGAAATTGAGCTAATTAGTATAAAATGGTGGAGGTGAGCCAGGTAGCAGTCTGGATAGGATCTGGTGATTTTTAGCACGTTGCAAATCATTGCAATCCAGTAGCCCAGAAAATACTAATGCAGTCTTAGGTTGCTTAAGATATGATTAAGGATGGTGATAAATCTCCTTGTACTCTATTGTGGACCCATCACATCTAGAACATTCTGTTCTGTTCTGGGCATCACTTTTAGGAAGGGTATTGATAATCCAGAAAGGAACAACCAGCATAGTGAAGGACCTTGAGATCTTGCCATACATAGGGGTATTAGCTGAAGGAACTGAGGGTGTCTGGCCTGAAGAGGAAAAATCTAGATACTGTAGAAAGGGAAGGGGAAGAGAATAAACACTTATATAAAACCTACTTTGTACCTGGCACTGTACTAAGCACTTTACAAGCATTATATCTTACAACAACCCTGCAAGAGAAGTGTTGTTGTTATCTCCATTTTACAGTTAAGAAAACCAAGGCAACAGAAGTCAAGTGATTTGCCCATGACCACATGAGTGTCTGAGAGTGGATTTGAACCTAGAACTTCATGACTTCAAGCCCAGTTCTGTATCTACTGTGTCAATAGCTGCCTCATGATAACGTGTCAGATAGCTTTAAGGATTTGAAGGGCTGCCATGTGGAAGGAGGATTAGATGAATTTTGATTATATTTAGAAAGGAAAACTAGGCATAATAGATAAAATTTGCAAAGGCAAATTTAAACTTAATATAAAGAAATATCTTTAAACTTAATATAAAGAAAAAGCAGCAATTTGAGTTGCTTTCCAGGAGTGGAAGAGTTTCCTTAAAAGGCTGTGGTTTTCTTTCCCTCTAGAGTGACAACTAATCAATAGACATTTATTTTTTTAAATATATATATTTTTAAACATTCTTTTCTTTTTTAAATTTTGGATTCTAGGTTCTTTCTTTTCTCATCTCTATCCTACCCACAGAGAAAGGAAGCACCACATCAGTTATACATGTAAAATCATGTAAAACATTTCCATATTAGCAATATTATAAAAAAAGCAAAAAAAGAAATAAAATTATATTTCAAGTTTCACTCTGAGTTCATTAGTTCTCTTTCTGGAGGTAGATAACATTTTTCCATCATGAGTCTTGGATCATTTTCTTGATCAGAGTAGCCAAGTCTTGCACAGCTGATCATCATGACATTGCTGTTACTATGTACAGTGGTCTCCTGGTTCTTCTCACTTCACTTTGCATCAGTTCATATAGGTCTTGCCATACTTTTTTTTTCTGAAACCATTCCCCTTGGCATTTCTTATAGTGCTGTACCCCATATAGTATTCCATCATAGCTTTGTAGTATTGGTTCTGTCTGTTCCATGACCAAAGGCTATTTATTGCCCATGATTGATATGAGAGAAGAGTCACAAATAGCATCAAGGTGATGAACATGGGATACAAGGTCATCTACAGAATCCCAAAGTCCACACTTATCCTGCTTTGCATATACTGGTTCTATATTATATCTTTCTTCACATTTGGCATTCTTCTATACCTTCACTTTAGTTCTCGGCACATGGTACCCATACATTCAAGAGTTTCCTCCAGTGTCTGAACTCAACCAAGAAAACAACAACAATGAATGCATAATAAAGATACAAAACATATACAACCAAGATTTTACCTTGAGGTTATCTGCTTTAACAGATGATCTTCAGAGATACAGTCAATTAAAATGGCAGCCACCTGCAACTGTTTCCATAATATTTCTGCAGATTTGGTTTACACGGAATATTAGAAAGCTTCTCAGATTTTTACTAAATGTTAACTTTGCCTTATCTGTGGTAAACATCTAGAATGTAAAAACTTGGAAAACTCAACTGACTAAATGTTAGCAGCAAACTATTTAATGTTCATTATGAAGACCCAGAGTTGCTGTTGTGTGATCTGAAAATGCTTTCTTAATCATTAAGGGATAAGAACCAGACCTGTGATTTCATGAGTAAAGGGAAATCCCAGGCGAGGAAACTCCCTCCACCAAAGCAAGCCATCTCTATCTCTGGAACAGAAAGTCTTTGATGAGTTGACTAGAGCATTGAGATATTAAGTGACTCTTGAAGGGTCACAGAGTCAGTTTGTATCAGTGATGTCTTTATGAGTAAGACTGAGACCAGCTCTCTATTCAATATACCAGCTGCCTCCCTATGAATCACCAAAGAAAAATTAAATTAAACTCATTTTCTATGTTAAACATATTTTATCATGTTTTCATTTTTTGTGGTAGTTTCCATTTAACCAGAATATTCATTTACCCGAGGCCTCCAATACTGAAACATTCTTTAGAAATGAGAACTTTACATAGAAGAGACCTTTCATTTAGTAGCAACATTCAAACACATGCTTTCCAGACCAATTGTGATGCCTCAGAATAGAGACCAAAGAAAGTATCCATTAAACAGTTTTCTGGGGGTGGAAAATAAGCAATGGATTTTTGTGTAGTTCAAAAAAGAAAAAAAAAGGAAAATTAATTCCCCTAAATGAAGAATAATGTCTATTGGGGGGGAAATGATCAATGTCACCTTTGGTTTATTGAGTGAGTGAAAGTCCAAATAATTTTTTTAAAAAATAGCTAGTCACAGCCACAAATATGTGTATCATTTCCTTCTTGCCCAAAAAATACTAAGAATCATCTTGGAAATATATCAATGAATTCCTGCCACTACCCCCCCCCCCCCGCATCTCGTTATTCTGAACACAGAATAAAGCCTTAGTTCTACTTACTGAACTGTTAAGTTTTTCATATCTAGAACTTTATATACTTGTTTACATTCTACAACAAATCTTTTGCTCATTTAATAGCATATTCAAGATGGTTCAAGGGAATCTGGGAAGAGGGGTTATCAGGGATACGTCACCTTTTCATATAAACTTCAGTATATAGTTTCAAAGACCGCTAAGACACCCCACTTTATGTAGTTCACAAAATAACATTATTTAGGCAAAGTTTTCCATAAGGGGCAGTATCCTGCCTTTGGCACAGGTCAGTTAACTTTTTTAAAAAAAAACTTACTTTCTGTCTTAGTATCCATTCTAGAACATAAGGGCAAGGCCTAGGCAAACTTGGTTAAATGACTTGCCCAGGGTTATACAGTTAGAAAGTATCTGAGGCCAAATTTGAAGCCAGGTCTATCCAACTATCTGGTTCTTTATCTACTGAACCACCTAGCTACCCCTCAGTTAACTTCTCAAGGCCCCTGCAGAACTCCCTAATACTGTATATAGTGTCAACAATGCTAAAGTCACAGATTTGGACCCAAAATTTTTTCTCTTTTAAAAATATTGCAAAATGTTCCCAAATAAAGAGTAATAGAAAAAACCCAGAATGAATATTCTAAGTATTGGTAAATAACAGACTTTAAAATGTCAATTGTTCATTTTAGTAGGAGGTTCAGAAGAATGGGTTATCCATATTAGTACATTATTCCAAAAGTCATTTACAGTTTCCATTTGGGATGGATTTCTGCATGTCTTTGAATTTTGATATGTCTTTTGTTTCTGTGAATTCATTTCAGATAAAATCATGGAAATCTGAGTCATAAGAACTTGAGTAGCTATAATCTTTTGCTCATTTTACTTCTCTCTTTAAATGTTTCCCTGCCATACATTCTGTGGGGGAATAGAAATCTTTTTTCACAAGAGGAAAACTGACTTTGAGCAATAGGCAGTAGCTAAATTGTTTCAAGACCTTCCACACTGAGTGACAGCTTGTATGCCCAGCCAGAGTAAATAGAGGGTGTTTTAATGGTTAACAAAGTAAGTAATAAAACAGAATAGGTGCTAAATGTCAACAAACTTGAAAGTAAGATGTGATACAAATAGCCTTGCTGTGGATAGTAAAGATGACTAATTCTTTTTCTTTTCAAGATGGCTCTGTTATGCCCTTTTTTATAAACCAGATTAGTGAGTGCAAATCACTTTGATGATATTTAGAATCTCAGAACAAAATTAGCATTAACTACCCTTTGAGCTGGTGGAGAAATAGAGGCATGAATTTTACCCCCTGAGAACAAGAACTTGTTTGTGGTTTGGGTTATTATTTACCAAATGATGAACCTATAGCTTAAATGTGCTATTTCCGAACTAAGAAAAAAGTCCTGACATTCAAACTCAAAATGCCCTTCTAAGGGTTAGTCACTTTTTTATGGTTACTTTTAAAACCAAAATAAAAAATCCCTCTTCATTTCCCTTTGCCCAGTTAGGCTAGAAACTCCCTGTTATCTGTAGGTATTCTTGTATATTCATCACCATAGTTTTGGAACCATGTTTTATGATAGATAACAGTCCCTTGAAAGCAAAGTTTTCACCTTATAAAGTAGCTGAACAGTTCCTAATAGATGACTTGATTCCAAGAAGAAGAGAACTTACAAAAAGATGGATGTAAAAATTAATTTCTTCAGAAGGTCAGTTATGCTGAGATGAAAAGCTTCATGAGGAAAAACAACTTTATGTGAAATATAAAACAAAATATGTGAAAATTCCATGGTATCAGGATTTTATATTATTCTGCTCATCATGGAATGATGAGAACCATTATTTTGGTTGTTGATCTTTTTTTCTTCTTTTAAATGGAGTTGGAGGTCACATCTGTGTGGCAGAAACTTTTTGATGTCTTAAAAAGTTTTCCAGAAAAACAGAATTTTCAATAAGGTTTCAAGAAAAGAGCTTACTTTCCCTTGATAAATTCAGTAGTGAAGGCAGGTGCTGTTTTATACCTTCTCTTTTATAAACTAGATTTGTAACCTTGGTCATGGGATCTCATTGAGCCTAACTTCTCTCATCTGTGAAACTAAGGAATTGGATTATATGGTCTAGAAAGTCCTCACTCCCAATGCAAAATCATGTTGAAGAGACTCTATAGCTTTTTGTATTCCGAAGGGTAATTCAACTCTGAGGAAAGAAAGTCTTTTTATTGACAAATTCAAGTTACTTTTCAAACTTTAGAGAGGATGCTGACCTTTGTAAAGTATGTAATTACTTAGTCTGTGTACTTCACCTAATAATTCCTTTCTGTAAATCTCCAGGAGAATAGAATATAGGCTTCTTGAGGGCAGGGGAAAGTTTCAGTTGTATCCCCAGTACCTAACATATACCAATGTACTCTGTACCTAATGATACTTAGTAAGTGTTTATTAAAATGAAAATGAATTACTGCTCAACCCAAATTATTACTCTAGTAGTTGGGATGAAACCCATTTTTTAATTTTTGCACAAACATCAATACAGACTCACTTTTGTTTATAATCATTAGTTTTGTTTTATTTTGTTTTTTTCAACAGAGTAGGATATATGCTAGGAAGAAATGTCTTTATTTAGAGACCCAGTTATAACCACTTTAAGAAAAAAACCCTTACCTTCCATCTTAGAATCGTTTCAAGTATTGGTTCCAAAGCAGAAGAGAAGCAAGGGCTAGGCAATTGATTTGCCCAGGGTTACATGGCTAGGAAGTGTCTTAGGGTAGATTTGAACCCAGGTCCTCTCAACTGCAGGCCAGGAGCTCTATTCAGTAAGCCACTTAGCTGCCCCTTGAACCATTCTTGAAGTTAGTGTTCATTTAAAGGAACATTTAAAGGCCTAAACTCCTCTACCTTTTAAAAAATGATGTTTACATCCTCATTTTAAATTCTTGGATTATGGATATAATTTACTTTACTTATAAATAGCCACCAGCAAGCAGATCAACTGAATAAATTCTAATAGTTTCTAATTTTAATTTCTTATAATTTATATTCTCCCTTTTCTATGAGGGCAGGAGAGATTAAATCAGTTCTAGCAATTTGAGTCCTTGGCAACTTTCTAGTTTGTTCTCCTGGCCTTTCTTTAATCAACATATCTTGGTATAGACTGGAGAAGCTGGAGAATAAGGAGGTACAGGAGACCTAAAGATCAGTTTAGCCAGACCTCAGACCTCCAGTTTTGCAGATGAGAGAACTGAGACTCAAGGCCACACAACTAGTTATCAGTCATGCTGATATTCAAACCCTGATCTTCTGAAGAATTCTAGTACTTTTTCTAGGGTACCAGTCATTCCCATTGGTCTTCAGAATTGAGCATTTTTTGTACAGGAACTTATGAAGCAAAGAATTTCCATATTTGGGTGACTAAAAGATCATTGGACCTTAGGTTTTGAGCTAGAAGGAATTTCAAAGGCTATCTAATCTATCTCCTCATTATACAAATAAAGAAACTGAGTCTAGGGTTTGATAAGAGCGTCATCCTAATCAGTTGATCATTTCTGAGGAAATTTTATTTACCCATTAGTTTTTATTACTGCTTTTATTGCATTTGTTTTATATACATGTATCAGGTATATGTGCTACTAGATGCTACTTCGAAGAAGAATATAAAAGTAAATTAAACTCAATAGGAGAAGCCATTGTTGAAATAAGTACACTATAATTGTATGAAATTATTACAAACAACTTTGCTAATATGTGAAGTGCAAAGTAATTCCAAACCTTCCTTTTGTAAGAACTACAAATTTTTTACTTGATCTTCAATTTATTTTTCATTATCAGAGGAAATTCACAATTTTCCTGCGTTTAAACTTTAGATTACAGAATTTTTGATGGAAAAGCCTGATAGCTAAGATTCATAAATCAGGTAATCAACAAATATTTGTAAAACTCCCATTATGTGGTGGCCATTGTGCTAAGCCCTAAAAATGCAAAGCTAAAAAATGAGATAATCCCTTTGCCCAAGGAATCTACATTCTATCAGGGGATGCAGCATCTACAGTTATAAGTATATGGAGAGTAAATAAAAACAAATACAAGGCAATTAGAGAGGGAGGGCCGTAGCAGATGAGGCAAAACTTCTTGGAGAATGTGGTGTTTGTACTGAATCTTGAAGGAAGTGAGATATCCTCTGATGTAGAGGTAAGCTATCTCACTAAAATACTATTTTCTATGAGGCAGCTGAAAATTTGCATGGTCATTATTGTTAGAACAGCATCCTGGAAATAAAGACATAAGAACCTTTCTTTTATTTTCTCAATATCTCTTTGTACTTATGTTTCACACTCTGAAGATGCTACCATCTGAAAATTAAAGTATATAATGCATTCAAAGGTTATCAGATGGATTTTGTTAAATAAGGAAATAAAAAAATATTATTCTGTCTTATGAGGGAAATGACAGTCAAATAAGCATTTTTCAGAAAAACTGACTTTTTTTTAAATTTTTTTTTTATTTTAAACCCTTAACTTCTGTGTATTGACTTATAGGTGGGAGAGTGGTAAGGGTAGGCAATGGGGGTCAAGTGACTTGCCCAAGGTCACACAGCTGGGAAGTGTCTGAGGCCGGATTTGAACCTAGGACCTCCCGTCTCTAGGCCTGGCTCTCAATCCACTGAGCTACCCAGCTGCCCCCCAAAACTGACTTTTTTAATGTTTATTTTTTATGCACAGTCTTTCAACCATCATACCTGGTATCAAGTTGGAGATTGTCCAAAGATGTATGTCTATAGAATGTGTAGGTAGGAACCTTTATGTTTTTCAAAGTGATGTCCTTAAATATTTATTCAGTGCTAGTGGTCTGACCCCATTTTAATCCCTTAATTGATGAAAATTTTTATTGACATCTATTTTACTAGGAGATCTTTTTTCTCTTTGACAATTTGTCTGATTGTTCTATTTTTGGACTTTTGTAACATCTTTCAGTACATGGCAAAATATTTGGCAGGTAGGAAGGTTATTTTGCTCATACTGTTTGGCATTTCTTTGACCTTTTGCTATTTACCAAAACAATCTTGCCAGTTTTCTTCTAAGGGTGTGAAATGACAGGGAGTCAGCAAATGGTAACTTTGGTACCAGTAATCTCCTTAACTTTGTGTTAGTTCTTCATGTACACTGATAAAAGTTAGGAGGTCAGCTCCTCCACTGCTTCTTATTCCCTAGAAAAATAAGAGAATTGATGATCAAAATTTATGTTAAAGTGATATGTTTGGGGAAGTTTTTTCCCCATTAAAATTAGGCAGATTTAATGATATTTCCTTACTTCCTACATTTAAAGTACATTACCTCCCCAGTCACAGAATCAAGTGTCTTTGGTCATTAGATAGTATGAACAGTACGTTATGACCATTTTTACATGCATTAGGATTGGATTAGGGAAAAACATTCAGTCAATTACTAAGAATAATAGACATGGTCAGCATTCTAGTAAATAGACCTGAATAATAATAACTAAGGCATTATGGAAATTATATAGATCTGTCCATGAAAATTATAATAGTCAAATGGTTAGAGTACTACTTTGGAAATTAGATTTGAACTTGAATCCCCATTCCCCAATGAGCCTTGTATGTTTTTATAAATAGAATTGCCGTCTAATATATCTTTACCTTTCTGCGTTATTATGAAGATAATGTTTCACCCATTAAAATAATAAAGAAATAATGCTTTCTTTGATTATTAATTATTTTTGTTGGGCTTGGTTGAGGTCTCTATGGGCTGCCATGATACTAGACCTTCTTGACTAGAAGACCAAGTCAAAGATAGGAAACAATAGACACTGTGTGGGCAGTTGCTATATGGGAGCTATTGAAAAGACAGTTTGCTTTTTCAACGAGGCTGGAAGTGAATCTCTCTCTCTCTCTCTCTCTCTCTCTCTCTCTCTCTCTCTCTNAAATTATAATAGTCAAATGGTTAGAGTACTACTTTGGAAATTAGATTTGAACTTGAATCCCCATTCCCCAATGAGCCTTGTATGTTTTTATAAATAGAATTGCCGTCTAATATATCTTTACCTTTCTGCGTTATTATGAAGATAATGTTTCACCCATTAAAATAATAAAGAAATAATGCTTTCTTTGATTATTAATTATTTTTGTTGGGCTTGGTTGAGGTCTCTATGGGCTGCCATGATACTAGACCTTCTTGACTAGAAGACCAAGTCAAAGATAGGAAACAATAGACACTGTGTGGGCAGTTGCTATATGGGAGCTATTGAAAAGACAGTTTGCTTTTTCAACGAGGCTGGAAGTGAATCTCTCTCTCTCTCTCTCTCTCTCTCTCTCTCTCTATATATATATATATATATATATATAGGGAACAAAATCCCTAGGCTCAAAGGACAAAAGAATCCAAAAGAATTATTTTTATTTACATTAATTCCTGCTTCCCAGCTAAGGCATATCCTGATGCATACATCTTAAAAGATTTCAGTGAGGAGAGAAGCCCCATAAAAAAACATTGTTTCTTAGCAGGGTCAGTTCTGCTTCCCTTCTTCTCTTCTTCATTGCCTGGCAAATCGGATGACTTTGTGGGACCTATAAATTGATCTGATATAAAGAGCATCTACCACAGCCTAGAAACCAGGAAGTATTGGTCTAAATTTGTGCATCAACAACACAGTAGTAACTTAACAGATAATTGATCTTGGTACCTAAATGATTTTTGAGGAGCTGCCCTGTTCACGTGACCCCAATAGTCTACTTCCAAAGATGATCTAAAACCTATTTTGGCGCCACCAGACTTTGGGGACTTAATAATTTATATGATGCTTTTACCACAGCATTTAATGCATGTGGAAGAGAAAAAAAAACCTAGCAAGACAGGTAAAGAGGTAATAGGTGACCTAATCAATGTCTACCCATGTAATTGAACTTGTGTACAGTATACAGAAAATCGCCTTTGGTGTGTAGAGATGAAAAATCATCAGAATTGGCAATAGCCACTAAGACCAAAGAAAGGTACAGGCTGAAATAGAAACATGTCATAAACAGATTAAAAGAGAGACAAAGGATGTTAGGGAAAACATCTGCTGGTTGGACCCAACATCTAAAAACAGCATGCATACATGAAGATCAATCTTATAATGTATTTTTAAAAAGTTACAGAAGGATTTGAGGAATAGCTCTGAATAGTTTTTTCCCGAGTTTTTTTTTCTGTAAAATTCTCTTTTTTACTCTGGCCAAGCTGTTATTCAGGATCTGATGCAGTGAGCTTATATGATTGATGAAATTCCTCTTACCATGACAAAGAATCCCTTAATAGTCTCTTTTAGAACCACAAATCTAAAAGTCATTACATCTATATGTACCTCTCCAAATTTTACACAGAGGACCTATCTGCTTTGTTGGACGAACTTTCCACAATGTATAGTATGAACCCTCTAAAGTTTCGTATTTAAAACTATAATTCTTAATATTAAAGAGTTTGGGAACTACTCTTAAGAAAGGTGGAAAATGTACTGATAACAGCTCAGAGGATACTAAGGCTTTGCCTACACAATAAAATTAGTAAGCTGATGTTCTGATATCATGCAAAGAAAACAAGTGAATGAGGTTTCTCCTTTGGTTGATTGTTCTGGTACTACAAACTTAGTTCCAAAAAAAGTAACTTAAAGGAAGGAGAAATAAGGTGTTCTCTGGAGCAACTTTGTCCAGATTTGGTAACTTCGAACATTTATGAGTTGAAGTGGCAAACAGGCCAAACTGAGGTTCCACATTTTGCAGTGGCCAATCATTTCTTCCCATGCATTCTTCACTGCAACAATTTTGGAGAATGACATTAACACTTCATATTAAGTTATTTCATGTGAAGAGCTTATATGTATCTATCTGTCGTATACAAAACAGGCAGGTTCTGATTCTTCTTCCTAATTCTCATCTTTGCTTTTTTTATGTTTCTATGCAGACCAGGTCTGCAAAAAGCATATAGCAAATTGTCACACTGATCTGTCTACTCCTTGGAAGCTCTAGGTAATTGTGCATTAAGCTCTTCAAAAGGAAGTAATTTAATCTTTTAAAAATTATTTTTTCATTCAGTCCTTGCCTCCCCTCCCCACACCATAGAAGGCATAATCCAACAGAAAGGAAATAATTTAATTTTGCTACTAAAGATAATAGTTTACATTTATACAACATTCTTTGGTTTTCCAAGTAGTTTCCTCATAACACCTGCCAGTAGTAGGTGGTATAAGTAGAACTTGTCTCCATTTTAGACAGAGAGGGGTTCAGAGAAATGAAATGGCAAATGACCACCCATACTAACCCAGCAGAAAGTAGTAGAGTCAGAACTTGAACCCAGATCTTGTGATACCACTAAACCATGCTGTCCCCCTTTAGTACATAGGACTAAGATTATTTACCAGAGACTCAATTCTAAAAAATTAGGAGAAATGGAAAATAATTGGTGGTATGATGTAGTGGTTAGGGTGCTGGACTTGGACACAGGAATATCTAGGTTCAAATCCCTCCTGAGATATTTAGTAGCTGTGCAACCCTGGACCTGGAAAAGTTAAACATTCTTGGTTTTCTCATTTGTGGCTTCTAAAATTTCTTATAGCTCTAAATCTAGAATCCATTCAGAAAAAGATTCCTTTTGTGGTGAGGGCAATCTAGAACTGAGGGAGTCTATGTAAGTTTGGAAGTTGAAGGTACTGGTTAAGCAAAGGAGTAAAGGACCATGGATAATCAAGAGTTAGAATGTTGGGAACAAAACAACAGTGGTTAGAGAGGTAGGGTATGATAGAAACTATAGAAATCAGTTTATCACATAAAGCACTTTGATTTTCAAATTCCTACTTGACAATCATTTATAGCCCAGTGTTACATATTCTGTGAAGACACCATGTCAAAATAAAATCTAATAACTTGCCCCTAAATTATATGTTTTAAGTAATAAACTGGGGATCTCCTAGCCAGTATCTATGCCTTCTTTTTGTTAGGACAAATGGCTGTTAAACATTCTGCTAATCTTTCTCCTCTTTTTCATACATTGCACTCCAAATATGGGTGTAGTATTGGGGTGTGGCTTGGGACAATGAAGAGTAAATAATTTTGTCCATTCTTTCAAGGAGTACCAAAAGACCAACATTTTTATGCACATTTATTTTTATCTTCTGTGTGTAACTGAATGACTGTAAAATAGACTTAGAGGCTTAGACAAGTTATCAACTGACTGATTTCTATTAAATCATAATCTTGGATGGTTACTTCAGTTTTCCAGAATGATCAAAAATTTTAAAAGATTGAGAAACGAAAGTACTTTCCAAAGGAAACTCAAGAATTTTGAAGAGTTTTGAAAATTTACTGAGGTTTATCCAGACAACTAATATTATAGGCATTGTTATGGTGTTTTTATTTAATTTTTTGTTCATATATTATTTATTTATTTGTTCGCCAGGCATTTAATGAGTACCTGTTATGGGTATGACTCTGTCCTAGGTTCTGAGGAGGACACAAAGATGAGTAGAACACATAGTTTCTGCCCTTGACAAGGTTACATAAGGAGATGAGTTATACAGAAATAATGGTAACACAAGGGATAGTGCCATAAGAGAATAAATGTCATAGGAAAGATGAAAAAAAGTGTAATGAAGAGAAAAAACTAATGATAAAGGAGAGGAATTGGGAAGTGCAAAGAGTGTTATCTTTTACAAATGGCATATAGTAACTCTCAGGTGGCATAGTGGATGGAGTATCGGGTCTGGAGTAAGGAAGATTCATCTTCCTAAGCTCAAATCTGGCCTCAGATACTTACTAGCTTTGTAACCCTGGGCAAATCATTTAACCCTGTTTGTCTCAGTTTCCTCATCTGAAAAATGAGCTAGAGAAGGAAATGGCCAACCACTCTGGTATCTTTGCTAAGAAAGCCTCAAATGGGATAATGAAGAATTGGGCATGGCTGAAAACAACTTTCAAACTGGAAATTCATGAGAAATGAGATTGACTTTTAAAAATTAATTTCCTAAACTGAAATATAGGAAGGGTTAAAATATTAAAAATAATTCAAATTATTTGAATGTATTTAGTATAAGGAACTCAGTGCCTATCCAAATAGTACATTCCATTTTCAAACTGCCCTAAGAAGTTATTTTTTATGATGAGCCAGATTCTGGCTCCCTGCAACTTCTAATCATTGTTCCTAGTTCTTCCCTGGGAAAAGGGGAGTAAGAACAATAAATCAAACCCCTCTTTGACTTGATATTCCTTCAAATATTTTAAGATAATTATAAGGTTTTCTCAGTGAAAATTTTCATTTCTAAGAGAAACATGACACAGATAAGTAGTTATGCTTCCTACATTTTGTATTTTCAAGTCTATTCATCATCTTAGTTGCTATCCACTAGAAGCCCTAAAATATGTTCTTTACTAAATATAAGAGATTATTCCTTGAAGGAATGAATTCAGATAGATGGCACATTTATGGGCTATAGGATGTTGAACTTAGAATCAGGAAAATCTAAGTTCAAATCTAGCCTCAGACATTTGGTAGTTGTGTGACACTGGACAAATCACTTAACATCTGCTTCCTGAGTTGCTTCATCTGCAAAATAGAGGTAATAAAAGCCCATTTCTCCCAAGATTGACATGACCTTTAAGAGAGATAACATTTTTTTTAAACCCTTACCTTCTGTCTTGGAGTCAGTACTGTGTATTGGCTCCAAGGCAGAAGAGTGGTAAGGGTAGGCAATGGGGGTCAAGTGACTTGCCCAGGGTCACACAGCTGGGGAGAGATAACATTTTTAAAGTGCTTTGCAAACCTCAAAGTGCTACATGAATGTGAGCTATCAACATTATTTTTCTTGTGGTTATCACAAATAATAATGATGTCAGACAGTGTTTGACTTCATATTGTTGTTTATATTATTGTTGTTGATTTATTTTTCAGTCATGCCTGACTCTTCATGACTCCATTTGGGGTTTTCTTGGCCAAGATCCTAGAATGGTTTGCCATTTAGCCTTCTCCAGCTCATTTTACAAATGAAGAAACCGAGGCAAATGGGGTTAAGTTACTTGTCCAGGGTTGCATAGCTAGTAAGTATCTGAGGGGAGATTTGAAATCAGGAAGTCTTCCTCCTCCAGGGCCCAGGACCTTATTCCCTGTGCCACCTGGCTTTTCATATACTAGTCCTGAAAAGAAGGTTCTTTTGATGGCTAACCCCTTTGAACAGGAGGGAGTTGAAAGCAAAGTAAGACTACAGAGACACCAGGTTAGAATGACTTAATGACAGTTGCATCTTTCTTATCCAGAGTGTCCTTGAAACTCAAGATAAATCCTTTGCCACCAGTTTTGTGGATTTGTTTCTTTTGAGACTATCAGGTTAGCCTTGTAAAGCTAAGAAAGCTAGATACCTCTTCCCATCTGTATCCAGCAACAGTATCCAAGTTGTCAGTTAAATTCTAGTCAAACAGTTTTTTTGGTAGTCTCTGTGATAGAAACACCAGAGGGGATGCAGCTTGAATTGTAGATCCAACATTGGGCCATTGAAACACATCTTATTCTGGTGAACAAAATGAGCAAGTTGCATGTCGAGAAAATAATTAATACTGGGCCCTCACCAGATTTTTCCTTGGAATGTAGCTTTTTTATTTAAGCCATGAGCCCTGTTCTCTCCCTGTGTTCAGGGAACACAAACTGATGTAAACATGCTTGGAACAGCCAGCAGACATTCCATGTGCTCTCCTTCCAAGCCTGAGCACTGTGGTGGTTTGCACTGCTTACACATTCATCCATACATCCAGGCCTCCCACTACCAGAACAGTAGAGTGAGAGGAGTTTGCAAAGAAGGCTCCACTGAGATGATTCCAGAACTATTCTCAGGTCTTCTGGCCAAAAGTATTTCTTTAGAGAGTATAGGATAGAGATAGAAACTGCTTTTCCCTTTTAGCCTCAGAAAGAGAGGCTGCTATTCCTTCCTTCCCCTTCACAGACTTTAAGGGGAGAATCAGGCTCGCTGTTTTTAGGAATCTAGTTCAAGGCTTTCACCTTCATGCTGGTACACCTACCTTTGTGCACCTGTGTGTATTCTATCATGCAATTATCCCAGAATAAACACTTTGCCATTTCTTTTTCAGTCACGTGATGCATTTACAAATGATTTTGTTTTGACATTTTGTAAATATTAAATATTCCTGCCGAAACCAGCATGGGGCTTCAATATCCATGGAGTAGTGAAGGAATCAGAAAGCTTTACTACTAGAGCAGGGGAAGAACCTCACAAATACATACATTTCTAGCCAGCTGCAGAAGGAACCAGTAAACAAAGTTACTTCATCCAGTCATGTGCCAGACCCCTGAGGGATTTTCCTAAGTTTCTGATTTATAAGGATCGCTTTTGAGGGACTTAGAAATGTTTAGGTGAGGTTGAATTACTGATTTTTTCTGAAGTTCTGTTTTCTCTGGAGTTTCTTCGGATGGTTTCTGATTCTGTTCCGTTTAAAGCCTTTTGTGGCATGAACTCACTGTGTTTCTGCCCACATCACTGCATTCCTGGGATGCCTTTCACAGGCCTTAGCAAGATCATCTGACAGCAGCCAGAGAAGTCAATGAACTTTATACATAATTAAATACTCGAAGCTGGGAGAATTAATTATTTTTTTCCCCTCTGTGAAGTTGAGAAAGAATACATGTTGTGTTACCCTCCATTATGGAGTAAATGTTATGTATAGTAACCAGGCTAGTTTCACATGATTTAATACTAAACAGAATAAGAAAGTGATTGCATCCTTTACATGGGCCCCACAGAACAGTCACCACCCACACTGTTTATTCAGACTCGGATCTTTGCCATTCAGGGTTTAAGCCAGAAGAGGGGGGAGGAAAAAAAAAAGAGAGAATCCTGCAATGAACACTTTTGAAACTTTGTATTCTCAGTGAAAAAATGGCCGAGATTTTTGCTAAATCATTTAAAATCCATTACCCTGGATCCGATTTTCATTTGTAGTAGACTACATGCAACTGTTAATTTTCTCACGTACCCATATTTGGAATTAAATTGGATCTGGGATAGTAGTTCTGATCTGCTTAGGCATCTGATGCTACCACTAAAGTATGTATGGGTAATTGGGCAACCCTGACCTTTGACCAGATTTCTATAAAAGAGCAAGAGGTGTCCAGGAATCAAAGAAATTCTATGAAAATGTTTGTGGGGTTGAAATAAACACATTTTACTTCAGAGGAAAAACTGATGAGTAGAAGTAGACAGAGAGAATGCAAAATGTAGAGAAAAGTTGTCAGGGGAAGGAGATATGGCAACTCAGGCTTGTAAAAGTGGAATTATAGGGGTGCTACAGTGGACCCCCAAGAGAAAGATCAGTTGAAGATAGTTGGAGCCAGGAAGATAAAAGGGGGGAACCCCCAAGCAAGGGGAGTTGGTTTTGGGAGCTGCAAAAGAAAAAGAGGTGAATGACGGCAGCTCCTGAGTCTAACCTGCTCAAATCCCTAAGAGCTCTTGAGATGGCATCTATTCCACCTATATGTCTCTAGGAAAGACTGCATATAAATCATTCCGAAAAGATGAGTTTTTGTCCAAAATTTAAGGATATTCAGAAAAGAGTCAACAATTTCTCTTAGTACCCTTTCCCAATGATTAGCAGTTCCTTGATGTTTTGATGGATCCATGATTTATTTGGTATGGATTTCCTTCCATCAATATGCCATGTTTCATCATTTTGCACTAGTCTTTTCCCTGCCTTTCCATACATCTTCCATAGAGAATTTACCCAATGCACCGGAAGGCTTGTTCTGTTTATTTTTAATATATTTGGTGTACCCACATAGCAAACACATTATCTCTTTGTTCTCTATATAAATTTCATTTGTCAGAAAAATATTTCCTATTTCTACTCTGCAAAAATGTGTGTGTAGGATGGTTCTAGCATTCATTATACCCAAACCTGTAACTGAAATTGTTTTCACTTGTGTTAAAATATTTGCCTGGGTGGTAGGGCAAGAGTGGCAGCAATACAAAGGACAGACTGACCACAAGCATAATCACCTGGGGAGAGAGGTCTCGACCCTAATCCCTATGGGAAAGGAAAGGAGAGGGGACCCTGAGAGAGGATCATTATAATAGGTCCATGGAAATTGCTCAGGAATGCTTGTGCAGTTTGGTGGGGCAGGCTATTGATGGATGTAGAGATGAAGTATAGACTTGGCAACTGATGCATAGAAGAGTATACTATTGAGTAAAATATCCTCTCTTTTTCTTTCCTTCCCTTCCACCCTCCCTTTTTCCTCCCTTTTCCCCTTCCTCCCTCCCTTTCTCTCTCTTCCTCTCTCTCTTCTCTCTCTCTCTTTCTTCTTGACCTTTTTCACCCTTTTTTTCTTCCAGAAGTTCCTGCCTATCTTTTTTCCCCCTCGGCATTCTTCACTTCCTTCTTTGTGGAAAAGATGAAGAGATGTGTGACGATAGTAGATAGTAGAGTTAGGCAACTTTAAAATGGATTGATTTATACTTCTCTTCAGCGATATCTCTTAGTTTTCCTCTGTTTGAGTACCATTTTTGCCTTTTGGATATGTACCACCAGGTTGAGTTTTAAGTTAACTATCCAACGATTTTAGTCAACTAATGATTATTGGTTGGTTTTTCAACCAGTTTTGAATCTACTTAACTATACTATTGTCTAACATGTTTCTCTCCATCCCCAAAGAGAACATGAGAGATTAAAAAAATGTTTTGATGAAATTTTGGCAACTATATTCATCTGAACTGGTAATCTTGTCAAAAAGGAAATGGACTTAGCCTCATGTGCAGAGTCTTTGCTGCTTTGATGCAGCCTCAATGGCTCTTTGTCATCACTGTTGTTTCTGTTGTTTAGTCTTTTCAGTCATACCTGACTCTTTGTGACCCCATGTGGCTTTGTTTGTTTGTTTGTTGGCAAAGATACTGGAGTGGTTTGCCATTTCCTACTCCAGCTCATTTATAGATGAGGACACTGAGGCAAACAGGGGCTAAGGGACTTGTGTAAGAGTCACACAATTACTGTTTGAGGCCATATTTGAACTCAGGAAGATGAGTCTTTGTGTCCAGATCCAGCATTCTGTCCACTGTGCCACTTAGCCACTGTTTCTAAATATTCACAAATGATATCTTTAATAATATGTTCTAGAGTTTTTTCTTCCCCCTTTGTCATGTGTTATCATCATCCCATCCACATTCATTCTGTATCCATCAAACCTTTCATTGCCAAACTTTTCAAATGAACCATCTGTGTTCTCTACCCTCTCATCTTCCAGCCTTTTGCAATCTGCTTTCCAACCTCAACAATCAATGGAAACTATTCTTTACAAAGTGAACACTCACCTCTTAACTGCTAACAGTTGCAACTTTTTCTTAGTCTCTCTCTTCTACTGCTTACATTGTTTTACATTACTCCAATCAGTCCTCAGTTAGCTTTTATTTAGCTCCTACTGGGTGCTGTAAGTGTGGAATTGGGGGTAAATCAAGGATCACTAAGCACACATCTGGGAAGTGGACTGAAGCTGGCCCCATGGAATCCTGAGGGGGTTTCCCTTTGGGAAGGGCTAGTGAAGGAGGGATTTTTCTGGTGAAGATTCTGAGGAGAAGCCAACTGCCAAAAACTCTTGAGAAGACATTTAAGTTCTCAGCGGGGTTTGGGGTTGGTGGTTATGGGTGGCTGGGAAGATCTGGACAGGAATTTAGTTCTTCTGAACCCCAAATTTAGGGGCAACCTGGAGATTTCAACAACTAAACCTTTCTACTGACTTTATTGCCAATGAAGAAGAAACTGAGAGAGTTGTGCTCCATAACTGGCCATAGTGCCCGGACTCCAGTGGGAGCGGGCACTTGGGGGTCCCTTCCTTGATTCATCTTGTACCCCTTCCTTGCAGTTATTCCCTGTGTGTTAGCTAGTGTTAAGGATAGGATATTGTGAGTGGAGGGAGAGTCAGTTTCTGAGTCCAAACTACAGAAGAAACCAGAACTGCTCTTTTGTTGTGGGGTTCATAGTTGATAGAGAAGTTATCCCAGTTCCCTCCTTCCTCAAAATCCACAAATAACCCATACCCTGTTATCCTGAATTCCCTTATCCTTATAATAAATCTTTATTAATTTATTAGTGGTAGCTTGGGGCTGTTACTTTGAGGGGAAGAAGACCGATCTTGTGGCTGAGGGGAAGACTAATACCAAACTCCATCTGGAAGCGAAAAGCTACTAGAATTTAGGAGTGGGGAGGCTTGTCTCAGTATTACAGACACTGAGGGTTAGATCCAACCCACTAGGGTCACAACTGAACCCCAACACCTTCCTTCAACATCCTCACTATAGCTTTGCCAGTTTGGGAACCTCTTTGAGTTTGTTCCCTCTTTGGTCTCCCCTGGGGATGGGGGGGGTGGTTAGCTGCTCTGGCCCCCTGATAACTATCAGGTAGGGGGTCTTGATAAATACCTCCCACACCATCAATACTCACTCCCATACAGTGCCAGGCACTGTGCTAAACACCAGCCTTCTTAAATTCTATTTTCCAGTCATATTGTCCCTCTCGTTTTCCTCTACATGACATTTTGTCTCCTGCCTCTATTACTTTGCATAGGCTGGGTCATATGTCTAGAAGCCTCTTGTTTCTTCCTCTTGGAATCCCTACCTTCCTTCAAGGCCCGCCTCAAGTTCCACCTCTTTGCAAGAGGCCTTTCCTGATTATTTAAGTTTTTGGTGCTTTCCTTCACCCAATTACTTTGTATTTATTTTGTATTTACTTAAATATGTACATGTTTTTCCCCCCAGAGTACCATAGGTCATTTGAATTTAGGGACTACTTCATTTTTTTGTTTTTATATTTCTAGCACCTATCATAATGCCTAGGATATAATAGACCCTTAATAAATACTTATTCCATGAAAGTGAACTGACTTGAATTTGCCACTTCTTCCTCTTGCATCCTCTTTGTTCCCTTGGCCCTGTAATATGAGTCTCTCTTTATATTCCTTCAGATTTGATCTTAATTTCTTAGTTACCTTTGATGAATCATTATACATACGTCCCCTTAGATCAGGCTCTCTACTCTCTTTCCTCTCTATACTAGGTGATCTCCCATGGGTTTTAAGTTAAAGTTCTGTGGAGCTGACTCCAAAATCTATGGACCCAGCCCAAATCTCTCTTGGACTTTACTCTGACATTGTTAATTACTTAACAAACACCTTCAGAATATTTCTTAAGTCAGTCAAACTCAGTATATTCAAAGCATAGCTCATTATCTTCTCACCTTCAAAATCAATCCTACCTATAATATAGATGCTCAACAAATATTCTACATTGATTCATTGATAGCCCATGGGCTATATGGTTATCTAGCCAGAGAATCCAGGGCACACCTTTCAGGATGCTTATTGACTATGTAAACTTGGACAAAATACTTATATTATCAGTTCCTTTTTTGTTTTTTAAATGAAGTAGTAATATTATAATATAGTAAATATAATATAATAAAATAATATAATATAGTAAAATAATAATAACTATTTTCTTCAGAGGGATGTTCTGCTGATTATTGAAACAGTTCCCACAATTCATTTTGTGATAATCAGGAAAAAAATACAACACAGCTGCAATAAAGACTTGTGAATGGCAAACACATTTTTCTTTAGAATTACCATCTCAAGTAGAAGTTTTAATTAGCCTGTTTTTCCCTATGAAGCCTATATTTCTTCCCTGTGAATATTCCATGAGCATCCTTTCCTAACCAGTGCTTTACACATAGTAGACACTCTGTAAATATCTATTGAGTTAAATTGAACTCCTTAATTACCAGGAATGATGCTCACTTACCTAGCATAATTGTTACTCAACCTCTCTAAAGGAGGTAAGTTGCTATTTTCCAAGCTAAAAATCATCTTTTACAACTGACGCTAAGGCAGGCAGTGATAACTATGAAATACTATCTCCCCCTTGTCTCCACCAAAATATTGCTGAATTCTTGGTACCTTATTTTTTATCTTAACCTTCCCTAATCAATAAATTAGTAAGAGACCATGGAAAACTGAGACTAAATATATAGATCTGAGAGTCATCTGCATGGAGATTATAGTTAAACCTCTGGGAGCAGAAAAGATTTCTAAGTGAGAATGTTGTTGTTGTTCGTTTTTCTTTTTTGAAGAGGACAAACGACATCACAGGGTAATGTCTTAACTTGCACATGAATTGGATTTAAGTGAGGCAGAGTACCACAAAATCATCAGCCTTACTCTCTCTTCCAGAGTCATCAAAGCCCTGGGGTGAGACAAAAGTCAGGATGACTGGTTATAGCTCAGGATGCAGTGGATGACCTTGGAGTCTTCAGTGTCTGACTAAGCTCTAAGGGATCCATAGTGCTTGCTTTAACTACCTTCATGGCTGTTGGAACAAATTGTTCTTATCAGCCCATTCCATTCCATTCCATAAAGGAGAATATAGAGAGGAAAGACCTTGTAACCTACATTTAGGAGTATGAATTAGATAAATAACTATCCAAAAGGACAAAAAAGAAGTGATTAATTAGGAGAGAGAACTGGGAGAGAATAGTGTCATGAAAACCCAGAAGAAAATAGTATCCAAGAGGAGAATGTGGTCAGCAGTGCCAAATGGTGCAGATAGGTCAAGAAGGATGAGAACAGAGAAAAGACCATCAGATCTATTGGTTAAGAAATGGTTAGTAGCAGTTTCAGTTAAGTAATGGGGTCAGGAGACAGACTACAAAGGGTGGAAGAGTGGGTGAAAGGAGAGGAAGTTGAGATAACGTATATAAATAATTTTTTTCTGTGAGTTCAGTTGAAAAAGAGAGACAAGATAAAGGACAAAAACTTGAGGTTACAATAGGATCTAATAGTAGGGTCTCTTGCTTTTTGAAAGGAAAAAGAAGAGGAGCCAGTTCCAGAGCTGAATATCACCTTTTGAAAGCCCCTTGAAATTTTTACTTCTTTGCATACTACTGCTATTACTGACTTGCAAGGATAAATTATTTTTTTCTAGGAGGTGCATATGAGTTACTTAGGGGGATTACCATATTAAATGAACAGTCTTTTTTAAAAAGCTGCATCCTGAGCCTGAGTAATCAGTACAATCACCTAATGACATTCTTTTCTTTGCAAATGAAGTAAATTGATCATTCACTGAGATCCAATTTTGTTATGCAGGCTTTTTTAGATTTCAATGGAGCATCTTAAAAGGAAAATCATGGGAGATGCAAGATTCATGTTCTTTGGATTCAGGAAGCCATTTTTCCTGGTAATAAATGTGACTCTGGTCATAAGATCGGTTTCAACATAAGGCTTGCAGATTCAGTCTCAGCATTTCATTTTATTTATTTATTTTTAAAAACCTTTATCTTCTATCTTAATTACAACTCTAAGATAGAAAGGCAAAGGCTAGACAAGTAGGGTTCAGTAACTTATCCAGGGTCACAGAGTTAGGAAGTATCTGAAGCCAGATTTGAGCTGAGACCCAGTGCTTTGTCCACCATGCCACCTCACTACACCCCTATCCCCTAGCATTTTATAAGTCACTGTTTTTAAATATTATTTTATTATTTTTATTAATTGATACAATAGAAGATTTTTAAGTCAGATTTTATGGTATGTTTAAGTTCTATTAGTGATATGTATCCTGGGGGAGTATGTACTCTTGCAATGTAATGGCAAGAAGGTTGGTTCTGGAATCAGAAGATGTGTGACCCTGGACAAGTCACTTAACCCCCTTGCCTAGTCCTTACTGCTCTTCTGCTTTGGAACCAATACATAGTACTGATTCCAAGACAGAGGGTATTTTAAAATAAAGTCTGGAGAAGGCATTTCATGGCATAGGGAATGATGTGAACAAAGGCAAGAAGATAAGAATAAATATCTACTATTTAACATATTGGAGTAATATGAAAAGCAATAGAGTGAATGACAGGGGTAGGGGTTTGCTACTCAGGATGGTACAATTAGTAAGTGAACAAATAGTTATTTAACTCTTACTCTGTGCAAGAGACCATGAGAGGTGCCAAGAAGCAGCCACTCTTAGTGGATGAAGTGTTGGACTTGACACCGAGAAACTTGAATCTGAATCCCACCTTAGACACTTACTAGCTTTTACCATAGATGAGTCACAACCACTGAGAGCCATAGTTCCCTCACCTGTAAAAATGTGGATAATAATATTTTGGTGCTACCTACCACACTCCAGGTTGTTTGGAGAAAAGCACGTTATCAATGAATTATTAGTACTATTATAAATCATGGCTCCTATTCTCAAGGAATTATGGTTTAGCTGGGGAGTCAAAACACAGATGAATGAAAATATGTGGCTAACTGTGTAAATCCTAGATGACAACTCTTGCCAAAAATTACTCTTGGATTCCAGTAATGTGCCCCTCTTTTTATTACTGATACGTGACTTGTGGTCAACACCCTTATATAGCCTTTCGGAAAACTTCTCCAGGCTGTCACCTGCCGCATCCCCTGCCCTCACCCTCATTGCTACTCAGTGAAGAGGGCAAAGATGGGCTTCAGAGCTAGGGAGAGAATGCTTCTGTGCAAACCTCAGTCTGCCTCCAGTGGCTGGGCTGAAGAGAACAGATGCTTGGCAAGCTGCCGGATGGACATCTGTTTTCACCAGCCCAACCACTTGCCACCAGAGGAGTCCGAGGCTGAGGCAGGTGCAGAAGTGCTCTCTCCCTTTGTCTCCTGGGACACAAGGCTGGGCTGAGCAAAACAGCTGTCCAAAAGTTTGCTTAACAGCTGTTTTCCTCAACCCATTTAGTGGGACAGATTTTTATGGTGGCTGGTAGAGTCTTGGCTGACTATTAATCCCAAGCCCTGATTATAATCAATGATAATACTGAAATGATTGTTACTTGGCATGAGTGAACATTGCACCCTTGCTTATAGTAACATTAAGCCTGGGGTTGGTAAACTTAAATCATGGTTTAAAAACCTGGATAGGGTACTTTAATTCAGTTTAGATACATATTCTGTATCTTAATTTAGGCCTTTGAATTTCCCCTTCTGAAAAAGGAGGTGCAGCTTTCTTGGATAGAATTGATCTGAGCTTGCTCAGAAGAATTATGGTATCCATCGTTTCTCAGGCTTATCATCTATACTGCAAAGGTCTATGATTCTGTTGGTGTGGGAAGTCCTTTCATCTTTGCAGCTCCTGTAGTAGGTAAGGCTTTTAGAAAGTTGCCTGAGACTCAGACAGGTTAACACAGCCAGCTAGTATTTTGGAGCAGAATTCAAATCCAAGTTTTCCTGACTCCAGCCTCAGTGCTAATGTGCACAGTGACAGCTACCTCGTCCAGGACCTTATTGATTTTGTAAAGTAAGGTTACATACAATTGGGCATGTTAAACTAAAGGTGTTCCTGGGAATGGGCTTAGTATCATTGTTTCTGTAGACAAAGGCCATCCTCTGATGTGGTCAGCGGTTGCGTTCTAGCAATTTCAGTTTTTCTCTTTCTCCATGCCATTTCCCTATCTTGTACCTGCACTTCTTCCTAGCAATCCAACAATCAACAAATGTTTATAGAATGTGGAAATTGAGGAGACATCCAGGAATTAGAAAATGATCGAACAAATTGTGGCATGCAATTACAATGGAATTCTACTACACCCTAAAAGCAGGTTAATTAAAAAAAAACACAGAAAGACCTACATGAAATTATGAAAAGAAAAACAAGTAGAACAAAGAGAACATTATATATAGCTACAGAACTAATGTTTGAAGAATAACTTTTGAATGTCTACCTTCAGAAGGAACTGATAAGTAGAAACACCAAAGGCATAGTGTGTGTGTGTGTGTGTGTGTGTGTGTGTGTGTGTGTGTGTGAGGTCAAGTGATGACTTCCCTAGTGCATGAAGGGAGGGAGAAAGATACCTAAGGATTTTAATGTAACCAATGAACAAATTATCCCCCCCCCAAAATTTAAATATTTATTTTTTTTCAATTAAATTTTTATTTTTATTGTCATGCGAAACATACTTCCATATTGGTCATTGTTGTAAGAGCACACTCATCCATAACCAAAACCCCAAAATAAAACCAAAGATACATTAATGTGAAAGATGACTAACGACAGTTCTTTCCCTGGAGGGTAGATGGCATTCCCTGCCATAAGTCTTTCAGGATTGCCCCAAATCATTGCATTTCTGAGAATAGCCAAGTTTTCACAGATAATTGCCATCCAATATTGCTGTTACTGTGTAGAACGCTCTCCCAGTTCTGCTTATTTCATTTGGTATCAGTTCTCACGGATAAAAATTTTTATTTATTGCCTGATATGTTTAAGAAACTTTAAGAAATGTATGGAAAATTATTGATCACACTGCAGTGGGAGAGTTCTTTTAAATTCAGTCAATAAATCAACAATCATTAAGTTCTGATTATGAGCCAGGCACTGGGAATAGAAGGACAAAGAATGAAATATTTCCTACTTGCAGGAGTCTACATTCTAATTCAGGAGACAACAATGGATATATTAATATGTAAAGGATAAATATAGAGTGAATAAATATACATACAGACAAAGCAGTTAAATAAAAGGTAGTTTGGGGAGGGAAAGTACTAGTAGTTAGAGGATAAAAAAAGCTTATGCAGAAGATAGTACTTGAGTTGGGTCTTAGAGAGTGCATCCCAGGCACATGGGATGACCAGGGCAAATTCTCAAAGACAGGATATGTATAAATGTTATGTATAAGGAATATAGAGAAGACCAGTTTGACTAGGCTTCAGAATGCAGGGGAAGAGTAGTGTCCAATGAGGCTAGCAAGCTAAGTTGGGATCCAAATTGATATGACTTTAAAAGCTAAACAGAGAAGTTTATATTTTATCCTAAAGGTAATCAGAAGATAGAGTGGGAGAGTTTTCTGACCAGATCTTTGCTTTTGAGAAAATTACTGATAACACTTGTATATGATGGACTAGAATAGAAACAGGACTCGGAATAAGGAGACCAGTTGCGGCTATTGTAATAATCTAAGCATTTAGACAAGAGATGAGGAAGGCCTGAACTAACATAGTAGCTATGTGAATGGAGTGAAAGAGGTCAGATAAGAATTGCTGTGAAGGTAGAGACATCAAAATCTAGCAACTTATTAGGGGTGAGGGAGAGAAAGGAATTAAAGTAAATGCCTCTATTACTGGGAAATTGAATACATGGTGTTGACTTCAGCTAAAATGAGAATATTTGGAAGAAAGGTGGATTTGGGAAGAATAACGAATTAATTTGGACATCCTGAATTTGACTTATCTCTAGGATATCAACTTTGACATGTATAATAGGAAATTGGTATTATATTATTGAATCTTGGGGCATAAATAGGCTGGAGATATGGACCCGTATCATCTGTTTTAGAGATGACAGCTAAATCATGACAGCTGAAGAAGTGACAAGAGAAAGAATGTAAAAAGGGAAAAGAAGAGGACAAAATGTTGGCACACACCTGTTGTTAGGGACTTGATAAGAATGATGAGCCAGCAAAAAAGATTGAGAAGAAACAAGCAATCAGAAGAACCAGGTAAGAGGAATGTCACAAAAGCGCAGAAAGGAAAGAGTTAACCTAGTCAACCAAGGTGGAGAGGATGGTAATTGTTTTCATTTAGTAAAGCTATTTTATTTTATCAATTACATGTAATAATAATTTTCCACATTTTTTGAAGTTATATTCAAAATTGTCTCCCTCCCCCATTCTCTCCCTCTTCTTAGAGATCATAAACAATTTGATCTGGGTTATATATATATATATATATGTATATGTATATATATATATGTATTACCATGCAAAATGTATTTCCATATTGCTCATTTTTGTAAGAGAATAACCATATAAAACCAAAACCCCAAATAAAAATGCAAATAAACTAAAGTGAAAATTGATTTGAATTCTGACTCCCAATAGTTTTTTCTTGGGAGGTGGATAGCATTCTTTGTTATAAGTCCTTCAGAATTGTCCCAGATCATTGTGTTGCTGAGAGTAGTTAAGTCTTTCACAGTTGATCACCCCACAATATTGCTGTTATTGTGTACAGTGTTCTCCTGCTTCTGCTTATTTCACTCTCCTAGTTCCCTTCAAGAAGCAGGTCAAGTCAATGACTGGAGCTGAAGGTGACTCCTGAGGCTGACTTTTTTCTTTGAGCCCACCTTCTTTCTTAGTGATTCTCTTCTTGGAGTTCACACTCCGCTAGACTCAACCTCCTGGTCATTGTTTTCAAATGCAGCTGATAGGTTGAAAAAGATGAGGATTGAGAAAAAGGCTATCATTTTTGACAATTAAGAGACCATTGACAACTTTGGAGAGAGCAGTTTCAGTTGAATGATAATGAGTGGAAGCCAGATAGTAAAGAGTTGAAGAGTGAATGAGAAGCAGCAAGGATAGAAGTATAAACAGTTTTCATGTAGTTTGACAGAGAAACAAAAGTTTGAGGAAATGATAGTGCCTAGTGAGATTAAGAATGGGAGAGATTTGGACATAGTTAAGGCCTGGTAGGAAGGAACCAGTAGATAAAAAATTGAAGATTGCAGTAGTGATTGGGTATGCATTCTGCTAGGGTGGATCGGAATGGTTAGGATCAAAGAAGAAAATCAAACACATATGTAAAGAGGGAGATGCTTTTGAAATGAGGACAACTTCTTTGTGAGACTCTAGGAAAAAGGAGAAAAGAGTGGGAAATGCTGACACAAAAATGGAAATGAGAGTTCTTTGCTCAGGTAAAGAATGGTAACCCTCTTACTTAAAATGTCTTATAGCTGCTTAAGAAAGCTCTTTAGAATTGTTCCTTAAATCTGCTTTCAGCATTCAAAAGGAAAAAAGCCTTAAGATTCTACCAAATGATCCAGGATATGTTACTTACCTGCTTTTCCATTTAGGAAAATTATCTTTGTAGAATTTATTTCCACAAATACCCCTTTTCTTTGTAATTCCATAATCATAGTAAGAGTAAATATAATTACATGTTTATTATATGATTAGTCATTTTTTTATTATAAATAGTGGTTATATAATCATTATTACCCAGAATATATTGTTTAAAGTTTTGCAAAGCACTTTTATACTTATTTCACTTGGCTCTATGAAGTAAGTACAAGTTTTATTATCCCATTTTATCAATAAGAAATCAAGGCATAGAGAAATGAATTGCCCAAAATCATATAGCTAGAAAATGTTAGAGATAGGATTTAAACCTAGGTGTTTTTTTTAAACCTCACTCCAAGTCGAGTACTTTTCCCATACATATATGTTCTATATCAGATAATCTCTTTCATTTCCTACATAACAAAAGACTTTTATAAAATTACACTCCTTCCCACAAAGTCAGCTTGGCTTCTGTTTCAAAATATATATTTGTATTCAGAATAACAATAATTATAAAATTTAAGAGATTCTTCTTTGTATTCTGGGACTTGAGTTTTCTAATCTGTAAAATAAAGGGGTTAAATGAGGTAAGGCAATTTATTAAGCACCTGCTTGTTTGAGTTACCCTGTTAAATCCTTGGGGATATTACAGAAAGGCAAAAACTTTCCCAGCTCTCAAGGAGATCGAAGTCTAATGGGGAAGATAGCCTGCAAACAATAATGTACAAAGATCTATAAATGGGCTAAATTAGAGATACTCTCAGACAGCATTAATAGAGATCAGAAAAAGCTTTTTGTGGAAGGTGAGATTTTAGCTGACACTGAAGAAAACCAAGAGGCAGAGATGAAGAGGTGCACAATTGTAGACAGAGAACAGCCAGTGAAGATGCATGGAGGCAGCAGATGGAGTATCTTGTGTAAAGAACAGCAAAAAGGCCAGTGTCATTGGATTGCAGAGTTCATAGAGAAGAGTAAGATAGAAGTAGACGGGAAAGGTGGAAAAGAACTAGAATACAAAAGGATTTAAAAGCCAAACAGAAGACTTCACATTTTATTCTGAAGGCAATAGAGATCTTAAGAGATATATTGAAGAGAATGACATGGTGAGAACTAATGCTTTAGGAAGAATGCTTTGATAGCATTCATAGATTCAGCAATACAATGATCCAATCCACTGATGGAAGTGGATTGGAGTGAAGAGAGACTTGAGGCAGGAAGGGCAACTAGCAGGTATGTGCAAGTAGTCCCAGAGTGAGGTGGAGTCAGAGAAGTGAATTGCCCAAAAAGGGCATTAAAGGATATTAAGAAGGTAAAATCAATAGGGGCAGCTGGGTGGCTCAGTGGATTGAGAGCCAGGCCTAGAGACTGGAGGTCCTAGGTTCAAGTCCGGCCTCGGACACTTCCAGCTGTGTGACCTTGGGCAAGTCACTTGACCCCTATCGCCCACCCTTACCACTCCTTGGCTAAGGACAGTCCCTAGCCCAGATGAAAAAGGAGGAGGGTTGGGCGTGGGGCTAGCAACCCCACCCTGTAAAAACTACATCTGCTAAAGAAACTGCAACCTAAAGTAGGGGCAGCTGGGCTAGCTCAGTGGATTGAGAGCCAGGCCTAGAGACGAAAGGCCCTCGGTTCAAATCCGGGCTCAGACACTTCCCAGCTGGGTGACCCTGAGCGACCCATTGCCTACTGGTTGTGGCCCTATGCTCCTAGAATGGAGTCCCAGGATAAAAAAAAAATCAATAGGACTTGGAGGGATGGGAGAGAGTGAGGAGTTGAACCTGGGTGACTGGAAGGATTGGGGTAAGTTTGGAAGGAAAAATGAGTTCAGTTTTTGATAAGTTGAGCTTAAGATGTCAACAAGACATTAGAGACAGTTGGAGATGTGAGAGTGATGATTTCAAAGAATCCTCCCAACTCCAGAATTTATGATCCCAAATTACCATACTTCAGGCTCCAAAATGGGTGTATATTTTTCCAGTCATCCATGCAAATATTTACAAAGTTAGTATCGGTCTGTCACCACATCCAATTAATTATATCTTTGTAAAATCTCTCATTTCTAGCCTTCATAACTATTTTCACTGACACCATGAAACTAAGGAATAAAGAGGTCATCTATAATCTAACCCCATTAATGTACAAATGAAGAGACAGAAGCTTGCAGTTTTGACTTCCTATGGTTACTAACCTAGCTAATAAGTATTAGAGGTAGGATTTGAACCCAAATTCTATGAGTCCAAATTCAATGTTCCTACTACACGGCCTTCTGTTATTTGCCAGGAAATTATTTTTATCCTTTTAAGCTTCAAAAGTCTTATTTTAACCTATGTGTGTTACATTTAGTTTTTTAACATTGTTGCTTTTCACTGCACAAATTTTACTGAGCATAATTATTCAGTGCCTTATTCTGTGTCTTATTATTTTGAGAATCATTTTTTTTTGTAATGTGTTTTAAATATAGTGAGGTCCTAAGGGACTACTAAAACAAACAAGTTATTTTCTGCTGTGCTAAACAATTATCTTCTGTCTCTCTCTTCTTCTCCACTGTCAGTGTCTGCTATTCATCAACCTAACTCCTGCTTCTAATCTCCATTGCCGCCATAGCTTTCTGTCACTCCTGCTTCTCCTCTTCTAGACCTCCTCTTCTCTGTATTTTCTCTTTTTATCTCTCTTGTTTCTTTGGTTTCCTTTCCCTCCTGTGCCTTCCATGAACCTTGGCTGTTACACCAAGCAGCTTGCCTTTGATAGTCATGATGTGATGATCACCAACAGGTGTTGGAGGCAGAAAGCCTGACTTTCTTTACTATAACCCTAGCTAAGTCATTAAAATTTTTTGAATCTCCATTTCTTTATCTATGAGGAAAACACTTTGCAAATCTTAGGGCTTTATGCAAATGGAATTAGGATTATCCATAACCAATGAATGCTTCACTTGTGGCTGATGAACTAACCAATCATTGGATTTGATGAATCTCAAAGATTATTTTTTAGTCAATCAATCAATCAACAAACATTTGCTTATAATAACTTTCAGCTCCAAGATTCTGAGGTTATATCAGTCCAACTAGACTAAGCTCAATGTGTACTAACAGGGTCATATTGGCAGTAAAAAATGCAAATTCAGCTTTAGGTTTTATCTAGAGAGGGCAAGTGTCCAGAACATGGGAGTGGATGATACCACTATACCTTGCCCTATTCAGAGGCCATGTGAAGTATTGTACTCAGTTGTGAAATTGCTGTGGAGTAAGCACATGAAGAGCAAGAGAAGTTTTAGAGTATAGTGTGCTGAAGGGACTCCAGATCATGCTATATGAGGATCTGGGAAAAAAGACCTAGGACTGATCCAGTAAATGTTTTCAAGTACTTGAAGGGTTTTCATGTGGAAGAAGGATTAGATTTATTTGCTTAGCCCCAGAGGGTTAGATCTGGTAGCAATGAGTAGAAGCTGCAGAGAAGCAAATTTCAGCTCACCGTAGCTAAAATTTTCCTAACAATTAGAAGAGTCTCAAAGTGGAATAGGTTGCCTCCATAATGGTTTACTACTACTAGAGATATTCAGGTCAAGGCTGGATGACTATTTCTTAGGAATGTTATAGAGGGGATTCCTGGTAGAATTGGGTTGCACTGGACATACTTCAGTATTATGTGATTTTATTATCTCAAGCCTTTCACTCATTTTGGGATGTTTTCATCCCTGCTGACTACTCAAAAATTCCTTCCTGCTAGATATGCTGCTTCTTTTAAAAGTGGGATTTGCATGGAATGCTTCAGTTTGCTAACTAAAAGTAACTAAATATTTTGAAGCAGAGAAGCAAATTTTGTCCAAACATGAGCTGTGTCCTTCTAATTTTCCCATTCATCCTATTATGCTTCCCTAATATTTCGTATTGTTACTCTCTAGGTAACCTATCATGCATTATGATGCAATCTTGCTGTCTATATTGGTATCTTAAACTAGTTAGCTAGCTTGTACATTTTTTGCAGACAGGGACTATGGCTTGCCTATTAAATTTAGTCATTTATTAGATATTTGTTGTATTTGTATCTTACTAAAGAACTTTGAAAATCTTAATTATATGTCACCAAACCATAGAGATTTCAGGTTATAGTGGAGTTTTGTGTTTTATGGATAATGGGCCATTCTAGAATGGCACATCCTTAGAAGTTGGGTATGTCATTCTTTAACAGGACCTCTCATCATTATGGTGAATCTGGGATGGAATTCCAGCCTTAACTTCTTAATTCTGAATTCCCTTATGTTTGTGGGTTTGCCAGATCCTTAACAGTATTTCAGTGTAGTTTTTTGTGGTTTAATATGTACACCAGTCTGAACTCAGTAGTTTTGTGGTTTATCATTTACTGAGAACTATGTTTTTCTAAGAAAATGCTTTCTTCCTGGTGCATTTCTAAACTAAACCCTCTTCTGTGAGTACATCAGCTATAAGGGTTACTATATGGAGCACCATTGGTGCTAATAAGCCTAAACAATTGCCCAATTCACACTGCAGGTGACTTTAACAGAAATCATATTGACTGAAATTGTATTAAGCACATGACGCCGGCATGTGACTTTTGACCATTTGCCAAGAAAAGCATATAAATAGCTAACTCTGGCTGCAAGAGTAAGGGATTTGCTTGTCTTGCCTCATCTGTAGGTAAGGTCCTCCCACACACTTTTGTTGGGAATGTGAACCTAATCTTTATGGCTTTGGAGGGAAAATAATAATGTACACAGTCCACATGAGCCTGCAAACATGCTTTCCACTTTCACTACTTTCAGGTATGTAGGTCACTTCTTGGGCTCCATACTTAGTAGTGAGGTAGTGTACATGAGAAGAAAGCATTAACAAACATCAGTTGCCTTTCACATAACTTTCTCTTTCTGGAGTCAGACTGGGAGGAACCCTGGATATTTTTTTTAAGGGAAACTTGAAATTTCCCTAACAGGCAAGGCAGTGTTTTATGAAGCAAGCACTTATTCATTTTTTCATTATTGAGCAAAAACTCATCACTTGGCCATTCTTATGATTAATTTTTTTTTTATAACCCAGACAAGGATTATGTGAATAAAAGGTATGTGTTGTCTGACATTGTATGATTTAATGGAAACAAGCTTAAATGACTTGAATTACTATTAGATTTATTTATTTTTAAACAGGGGTGATTCAGTTCAGTGTTACTGGAAGTAGTTGCCTTTGTTTTGGGCACTGATTCCGTAATTCATTTAGTGACCATTTATTAAGTGTCTACTGTGTGCAGAGCACGGGACTGAGTATTTAGACAAAGTTTAGACAAAGCCCTGGTATTTCCTCACAAGGAGTTTACAGTCTAGGAAGGGGATAAGAAATGCAGGTAATGACATCAGCAGGGGGTATGGACACAACTTGCTGCCATGTTGAAGTAAGATGAAATGTCAATATATTTTACATTCCAGGAAAAAGTCTCCAATTAACTCAAAGTATTATGTCTTAGCACATATATCACTCTGCATATTTAAAGTACTGTATAAAACAGATACAATTGTGTCCAAAATGGATTATGGGAAATAAGGGCTTTTTTTTCTTTGCCAGTATGAGTTTTAGTTAGTGAAGGATAGAAGCATAGAAAATACATTTGCAGACTTACTGTGACCAGGGTAGGTACAACAGGATACATCCTAATACAGACTCATGTTAGTCAAGGGAAGACATTATCATTAAGACACAAGTAAAAATACATGGATGAACAATCTTTTGTAGAGCTTCCAAAAAAAGCACAAAGGAATGTAAATGTCATAAATCTAAATGGGTGCAAAGAAGACAGAATAGAATGATGTTTGGGCTGAGCATTTCTTGTTTGGGATGAGTTTAAATGAGGGAAATAAGTAAGCTAATGAGGTCAATGAACTGGGTCAGAAAAGAAACAGGGCACATGTGAGGATCCAGGGTGTGGGTTACAGGGGCTGACTGTGAGAGAGGAATCTTAGAAGTAGGTCTAAAAGAGAAACAACCAGACTGAACACAGCCTTGCAAAAGTGAATGGAAAGAAAATAAGAGGATTCAGATATCTGAAAGAATGACAATAAAACAGGCAAAGAAAACAGTGAGCTGAAAGGATAACAGAAGGCATTTGAGAAATGTCAATTAGTTCTTGGACATATGACTGAACTGAAACTAAGATAAAAATATTATCTTTCAATCCAGCTTCTTTCAATAGTCAGTAATTCAGTTACTTTTTTTATTCATAAAGCAATAACAACAAAAATACATTAGTTAAACATATTTAGCCATAGATTGGAGTTAGTATAAAGAATTTGGATTATGGAAATTAATATTCACAAAATGCAATATGAAGATGAGTTTTCAAATATCACACAAGATATTCATAAAGCTAATATTTTGTCATAAGTAGTCGGGTAATATTAATCTTACATTTACCATATAAATATTCATATCTTTACTCCTTGAGCCCACATAAGCATCCCCAACTTCACTCAGCAGATCTTGCCTCCTTTCTATTGAAATCAGAGCTACTTAATGTGATTTCCTCCTTATTTCCTTTCTTTCTACCTCTGAATATGTTTGACCACGTTGCACTCAGTTATACTCAGTAAACCTTAATGTCTCCCTATTATACCTCCAAGATCCAATAGAATATTCTCTATTTGACATCACAACCTGGACCTTTCCATTTTTCACTTCACTGCCTTTTACAACTTATGATCCAGCTACATTGACATCCTTGGTACTCCTTACAGACATATTCCATGTTGTCTGCACTATTAGAGTATGAGTTCCTTGAGGTCAAAGACTCTTTGTTTTTTTTTATTCTTTTTATTCCAGCATTTAACTCAGTGCCTTGCACATGGTAAAAACTTAATACATTCTAGTGATCTGATTGATTTTATGCAACCTAGTTTCAACCTACCATCCCAGACATACATTACTCTTCAACACACTCTCTGGCCCAATCAAAATGCTCCATAACCCATTTCCAGACCTCTTAATAAGCTATTTTCTGGATTTGGAATATACTTTCTCTCTCTCTCTCTCTCTCTCTCTCTCTCTCTCTTTTAGAATCCCCCTTTTCCCCCAAATCTCAGGTCAGATGCCACTTTATTGTAAAGTAAGCTTCTCAAAGGCAGAGACTGTTTCATTTCTGTCTTTTTATCCTCAGAGCCTATCATAGCACTTGGCACATAATAACTTCTTGATAAAAGCATGTTGGTTGAATGAATTAAAAATTTTCATGATATTTTGAGGAAGAGGTCAATGACAATAGTATGTATGACATATAAAGAAGAAGATTCATGGTATGGTTCAGTCAGTAGGCCAAAGACATAATCATTCAACAAGCACTACAATTCTTTTAATATTTGTTAGACCTCTTTTGTATTCATGAAATTTCAACAACCACTAGAACAAAGTTTATTAATTTGGGATCTATTCTCCCTCTCCAGGGTGGGGAGCTCTTGTGGAGTCTGTGAATTTGGATGGAAGGGGAGGAAATTGTAACTTTTCTTCTCCCAACCACTAATTGAAATGCATCATTTTATTCAATTTTTAAAGAAAATTATTCTGAGAAAGGGTCTATAAGCTTCACTGGGCTTTTCCTCTTATTCCAACCATCTATAAGTCTTAAAATTGTTGTATTAAACATGGCTCAGGCCCTTTTCTGGAGCTGGGAGGTTTTCTATTATATTGCAGGCTTCACACAATAATATATTCACATAGAATATTATTAAAACTAGAGGATACCTTCAATACCATCTAGTGCTCTTTTAATTTGACAGAGAAGTAAACTAAGGCCTAAAATGGTAAGATGACATGCCCAACATTCCATAGCTCATAAGTAGAAAAGTTGGGATTCAAAATTAGATCTAAATATATCCATTTGATACATGCAGTATATATCAACAAACTTTTCTTCTCCAATAATCAAGACTGGGTAATGTTGCCCCTATCCTATTACTTTAGGTCTTTAAAATATGTTCTATTATTGATGTATATCATAATTTCCCACTTTTAAATATTAATTCTTAATTCATCAAGCTCACTTTTGAATGTGGTTGGTTGGCTCACTGTGTTCGTGAGACCAATATCATAGATTTTGTTCTTCTGTTGACAGTTTAGATTCTCTTCCCTGATCGGGTTCAACCTAATCCCTTAAATTTTGCTACCTTTTAATATTCTTACTCACCAAATTGGATAAGCTTAGAATATGAGCATAGATTAGTGCAAATCTATCACCAATACTGGAAAAACACTTATAGCATGCCTCTTATAATAAAGGATACTATAATGGTGACACGTTTCTTTTATAACAATTTTTAATAATAAAATATAATATAATATAAATTAACTTTATAATAAAAATGAAGTAGTTTTTCAAAAAACACATATGTAAAAGGAAGCTAATAAATGTTCAATTTATTACATATATAAGATATACCTTTCCATAACAAATAATTTTTCAGCAACTTGAAGAAGTATGATAAAATGTGTTGACCAGTGCCTAATAGAGATCTAGAAGCAACCAAGTAATGATGGGAAATATTTATTTGGTATAGTTACTCTTGTGTGTGAGAAAGTGAAGGGATGGAGGTAGGAGGAAGGATGGATGGGAGAAAGGAGAGAGGAAGGTAGAGGAAGGGAAAGGAAGGTAGTGGTCCCAGCCCTGGCAGGGGGAAATTGATCAGAGCCCTCAAATGAACGATCAGAGAGCAACTTTAGGGTTTGAATAGCTAGGCTTTATTTTAATTAGAAAGGGGAGGTGTCAGGGGAAGTTGTAGCAGAGTCCTGGGAGATGTAGTCTTCCAAGGTTTACAATAATTTCAAATGACACACTCTATTATAATTTTTCAGATTTATTTCTTCTAATCAAACCTTGTAATGTTTCTGTTGCTATAGGCATATTCAGTGTCTTTGATACTAACCATTTATTTCAGTTATAATTGTCACATCTTTATTTCCCTCTTTTTATAAGTAGTCATGGAATTATGCCATCCTGGTTCAGTTATCCTGACTGATCTACCATAGAGTAGCTTGAATGTTTTACATTTTTTAGACATTTGTTTTTATTTAGTGCTTTTGCATTTAATAAGAATGTTTAAAAATGAACCTAACCAAGCACAAGAATTTGTTTTTGCACCTAACAAAGCCACCTTATTTACAGGGACTTAGCCACACTGATTATACCAGTCATGACAGAAGTTACCACAAATATTAATCATCTAAATTCAGTCTTATTTGATTACCAACATAAACAACCATCAGAGTCACTGCCATGTAATCTAACAATCTGGAATTTTAGATGTATAATTTCTAGGAAAATATCTGCTTCAGGGGATCTTTTCTTCATTTGATACTGCTAACCAATATCACCTTGAAATTCTCTCCTTCCTTGTTTTATTTATGTAACACTATGCCTTCTTCATCTATTTCCTTCACTAACTCTTCCTCCTGACCTTTAACAGTGGATATTTCTCAAGGCTAGTTCTTTCACCTTGTGTTTTTCTCTAGGTAGTCTTCCTTGAAGAGCCTTTTCATCCCCACATTCAATTATCTCCCAAATGACAGTTCTCAACTTTGTATCTCTAATTATGTTTAGATTTTTTCCCCATTTGAGCTCTAGTCCCATCTTCAGAGACCTTCTTAAATTTGGCTTGCAAATATTCTTTAGTGATCTCAAATTCCTCAGATTTTAATCCTCAAATTTCAAACACCTCAAAATTAAAAATTCAAGTTCAAACCTTGATTTATTGTCATAAATCTTAAACCAGCCATCTTTCAAAACTTCTCACCCTTTCTCAATGATACATCTAAATTAAAAACCTGGGAATCACCTTTTATTCAACCTTTCTGCCTTATCACCTGAAGTCAACCATTCATTATTATTTCCACTTTGGAATCATCTCTTTTTTCTGTTCTTTTTACATTTTCGCCACCAAAACCATTTCATTTTATACCTATATTATTCCAATTGCCTCTTAGCTGACCTCAATTCTGTTCACATTTCATTCTATCCTGTGTATTACTGACATGCTAATCTTCCTTAAACATTCCACTGCTCAGAAGTCTGTAGTGGCATGGTTCCTATTTTCCATGTAATGCTCAGCATGTGGTATGCTATAAAAACATGTGAATTAATTAAAAATATGCTAAAATGAGTCCATAGTTCAAGATCAGTTTTCCAGGTATTGCCTGGATTCTCATTGTGCAGCATCTCTAGTCACTTGCTCTGCAAGACACATACACCACACACACACACACACACACGCGCACACACACACACACACACACACACAGATACACAGATGCACACAGATTGATTACTGGCAAACACTCCTAGTGGATCTGGATGGGAAGCCTGGAACTGCCACTTTGTGTCATTTAATTTCTATAAAATTAAAGTTTTCAAAACCATGAAAAGTAAAAGAATAATCTCTGCCTACATGATAGGGCTATTGTGAGGATCAAATGAGATAAAGCAATGTGCTAAAATGTACATATCAGGTAGTATAATTACAATTTAAGGACTCTCACTATTTTAGTTATAAAGAAATAGTAGAGGTTACAGGAAACCACTAAAATCACCCATTTTAAAATTAAAGCTATGGGCAAAGTTAAGGGAATTAAAATTATTTAATATGAAGAAGAGAAAGCTACAGCCTGACCTAATAAAGTAAGAGCATCATATATTTGTTATCTCTAAGGACAGACTTCACATGAAACATGAATAATTTTTTTGTTTGTTTCATCTGCTTTGCTAGAAGGCTCCTTAATCCAACCACATGAGAAGTGAAATTTGCTTCCCATGAAGCAATTAATGGTCTTTCATGACCTTGATTTCCAGAAGTCACCAGTTACTGTTGTGGTTTAATATCTGAATGTAACTTTAGTGTATATGTTCTTTGACTGTTCAGGTCCACCAGAGACCATGCTGGGAGGAACTAATTAATTTGTCTCTGTACTTTCTGACCCATATTCTCATCTGCATCTCAACTATTTTCAGGATCCTCTTCTCCTTCTTTTCCCATATCTTGCTCTGAAAACTGTGATCAAATCCACACTATCATTGTTAATGGAAAAGTGTTTCAGTAGATTGCATTACTGGTCCATTCACCATGTTTGTGTCTTTGAAAATCCTAACTCTTCTCTGGTCAATACTCCTCCTATTATATGCTATTTTCCCATTAGAATATAAGCTCCTTTGAGGGCAGAGAATGTCTTGCTTTTGTATTGAATCATCAGTGCTTCATATGGTATTTGGCACATGGTAGGTCACAATAGACATTTTTCATTCATTTTTTTTCAAAAGAAAGGAGCCCTTGGGAAAATATTTTTATCCATCTATTTGAAGCTCTTTTTTGGAAAGAGAGCAACAGCTTTTTGCAAAGTTTAAAGCACTATATAAATGCTAGTAATGATTTTTTAAAATCATTATGTGGTGCAGTGGATAGAGTACCAAGGCTAGATTCCAGAACACTTGAGTTGAACTGTGGCCTCACACACTAGCTGTGTGACCTTAGGCAAGGCCTCTATTTGCACTAGTTCCTCATGTATAAAATGAGAATAATAATAGCACCTCACTCTCAGGGTTGTTGGGAGACTCAAACCAGATAATAATTGTAAAGGGCTTAGTATAGTTCCTGGCACATAATAAGCCCTATTAAAATGTTAGCTATTGGGTTCCGGGTTAAGATGGCGGCAGAGTAAGAAGCAGCTCTTAACCTCTCCTGACCAAAACACACAAAACTCCTCAAGGGGACATAAAAACAAGTCCAGACGAACGGAGGAACCCCACAACAGGGCACAGCATGGAAGGTATGTGGAATCGAGGCATTTCCATGCTATAAAGGGGTGAAACAGCTCTCACTAAATCGCGGGCTGAGCAACCACCCCACCCCTACCCATTCCACACACAACACCTATAGCGCCGAGGCCAGCTAGGAAGAGGTGGAGCAAGTTTGGGGCACCCATTGAGTCATTGGCGGCTCCGGGGCCTGTTCCTAAGAGCAGCGGGATTTGGGACCCCAGGAAGCTAGCGAGCGCACGCGGAATTTGAGCGCGGGAGCAGGACGCCGGGAGCGGACACAGGGCGCAGAGCGCAGGCTGAGAGCACAGGTACGGGTGGAGGCGTGGGTGGAGGCAGACACAGCCACGAGCTAAAGCTCTGAAACCCTGAGTGGGGAACCAGTGCAGATGGGCATAAGACTGTGGAAGCAGCGCCCTGAGACTTGTAAAGAAACCTCCTGCAGAGGATCAAGCAAGGGGGTCCACCAGGGGGCTTGACCTTGGAAAAAACAAGAACTCAGACCTCAGGAGCCAAAAGACCGCGGACAGTAGCTGAGCGCGAGGATAAAGCTGAGAAGCTGCTGGGCTAACAATGGCTACCCAGTCTCAGGAAGTTCAGAAGAGAAAGATTAACAACAAGAAAAAGAAGGCTTTAACACTCCACAACTTTTACACAGAGAAAATCCAGACAACCGAGCAAACAGAGGAGGAGAACAAACAAGCATCCGGACCCTCCTCAAATAAGGAAAACTCCTCACAAGCTATGGAAGAGTTTAAAACTGAGATTTTGAGGAAAATGGAAGAGATCTGGCAAGAAAATAACTGTTTAAAAGGTAGAATCTTGCAATTGGAAAGTGAGGCTCAGAAACCAAATGAACTGATAAGCAAATTGAACACCAGAAATGACCAGATTGAAAAGGAATACCAGAAGATTATAGCCGAAAACCAGAAGATTATAGCTGAAAACCAGAAGATTACAGCCGAAAACCAAAAGATCATAGCCAAAAACCGAAAGATTATAGCCGAAAATCAATCCCTAAAGGCTAGAATTGAGCAATTAGAAGCTAATGATCTCTCAAGACAACAAGAACAAATAAAACAAAGTCAAAAGACTGAAAAAATAGAAGGAAACATGAAATATCTCAATGAGAGAGTGACAGACCAAGAAAACTGGTCTAGAAGAGACAATTTGAGAATAATTGGTCTTCCAGAAAAACAGAAATTAATAGAAACCTGGACTCCATACTAACAGAAATTATTCAGCAAAATTGCCCTGAAGTCCTACAACAAGAGGGCAATATAGACATTGAAAGGATTCATAGAACACCCGCGACATTCGATCCAGATAAGAAAATGCCCAGAAATATAATTGCCAAATTCAAGAGTTTCCAAGCAAAAGAAAAAATCTTACAAGAAGCCAGAAAGAGACAATTCAAATATCAAGGAGCACCAATCAGGATCACACAGGATCTGGCAGCGTCCACGCTAAAAGATCACAAGGCTTGGAATACGATATTCAGAAAGGCAAGAGAGCTGGGCCTGCAACCACGGATCAACTACCCATCAAAATTGACTATATACTTCCAGGGGAAAGTATGGGCATTCAACAAAATTGAAGAATTCCAGGTATTTGCACAGAAAAGACCAGGGCTAAATGGGAAGTTTGATATCCAACCACAAAAATCGAGAGAAACCTGAAAAGGTAAATAAGATACAGAGGGGAAAGAAAGAAAACTTATAATTTTTAAATTTGCCTTTTTAAGGGCCTCAGTGAGATCTAATTATCTGTATTCCTATGTAGAGAAATGTTATGTTTAATTCTCTGTATTGAACTCTATTCACTATTATAATATTCAATATTATAGTAATCAGAAGAACAATTCACAGGGTGAGGGTGGAACACTAAATAATCTAAGATGACATGGGGGATGGGAAAGAGGGGGTGAATAGCAGGGGACACCAAGAGAAACTTGAGTGAATAAGAAAAATAGGATATTCTATTACACACAAAGAGGGCATGGGAAGGAGAGGGGACAAATACTATTATAAGAAGGAGAGGAAGAGAGCATTAAGAGGTAATAATCAAACCTTACTCTCAGTGTAATCAACCCAGAGAGGGAAGAGTAGCGATACTATCCATTGGGATATAAAACTCTTATCTAACCCTACTGAGAAAGTCAGAAGGGATAAACCAAGGGGAGCAGGGGAGTGGGGAGGTCAAAAAAAAGAGAGGGGAAAAGAAGGGGGAGGGAATTCATAAGGCCTTTAAAAACAAAAAAGAGGGGGGAAAATAAGGGAGGGGGTAGAAAGGGAAGTTAATCAAGGGAGGGGATAAGGGATAGCGGCTCAATAGCAAACAACTGGTTTAAAAGGAAATAGTATAAGAAAAAGGGGGTAGAAATAGGGGAGGATTCGAAAATGTCAGCAAATGCACAACTGATGATTATAACTCTGAATGTGAATGGGATGAACTCACTCATAAAACGGAAGCAAATAGCAGAGTGGATTAGGAACCAAAATCCTACCATATGTTGTCTACAAGAAACACATATGAGGCGGGTGGACATACACAAGTTTAAGGTTCAGGGCTTGAGCAAAATCTTTTGGGTGTCAAATGAGAAAAAGAAGGCAGGAGTGGCTATTATGATTTCTGTCAAAGCCAAAGTAAAAATAGATATGATTAAAAAAGATAGGGAAGGTCATTACATCCTGATTAAAGGCAGTATAAACAATGAGGAAATAACACTGCTCAATATGTATGCACCAAGTGGCATAGCATCCATATTCATAAAGGAGAAACTGGCAGAGCTCAAGAAGGAAATAGATAGTAAAACCATACTAGTGGGAGATCTAAATATTCCTCTTTCAGATCTAGATAAATCAAACTGAAAAATAAATAAGAAAAAGGTAAGAGAGGTGAATGAAGTCCTAGAAAAATTAGATTTAATTGATATGTGGAGAAAAATAAATAGGGACAAAAAGGAATACACCTTCTTTTCAGCTGCACATGGCACATTTACAAAGATTGACCATGTAATAGGGCATAGAATCATTGCAAACAAATGCAGAAGAGCAGAAATAATAAATGTAACCTTCTCAGATCATAATGCAATAAAAATAATAATTAGTAAGGGCACCTGGACAGGAAAATCAAAAACTAATTGGAAATTAAATAATATGATTCTCCAAAACCAATTTTTCAAAGAAGGAATCATAGAAACAATCAACAATTTCATTGAAGAAAATGACAATGATGAGACATCCTACCAAACTCTGTGGGATGCGGCCAAGGCAGTACTCAGGGGGAAATTTATATCCTTGAGTGCATATATTAACAAATTAAGGAGGGCAGAGATCAATGAATTGGGCATGCAACTCAAAAAATTAGAAAGCGAGCAAATTAAAAATCCCCAGATGAAAACTAAATTAGAAATACTAAAAACCAAGGGAGAAATTAATAAAATCGAAAGTAAAAGAACTATTGAATTAATAAATAAGACTAGAAGCTGGTAC
>NC_058130.1:475377875-475430859 GCF_016433145.1 Gracilinanus agilis | reverse complement strand
ATGCAGAGCGAAAGGAGCAGAGCCAGAAGAACTCTATACACAGAGACTGATATACTGTGGTAAAATTGAATGTAATGGACCTCTGTACCAGCAGCAATACAATGACCCAGGACAATTCTGAGGGATTTATGGTAAAGATGCTACCCACATTCAGAGGAAGGACTGCAGGAGAGGAAACATATAAGAAAAACAACTGCTTGAACGCATGGGTCGGGGTGGACATGATTGAGGGTGTGGACTCGAAACTACCACACCAATGCAACTACCAACAATTTGGAAATTGGTCTTGATCAAGGACACATGACAAAACTATTGGAAATGTGCATCGGCCATGGGTGGGGGGAGTGCGGGGGGTGAAGGGGAAAGGAGGAGCATGAATCATGTAACCATGTTAAAAATGAATATTAATAAATGTTTGAAAAAAATGTTAGCTATTATCATTATTATTATTATTACTATTATAATGATCTTACAGTTGATCAGAAATTTTCTATACACACCTTTTTGGTGGGTTCTCTCCTGATTTTTATTTTTTTGCTTAAGCCTCTGTAATAAAACTTTTGACTACTATTGAACTGTGTACATAAAATGGACTGAAGATACAAATGTGTTTATTATGTGCCAGTGCAGTTCTAAGTACATACAAATACAACTCAAAGGTCAACGACATTAAAAGTTATTTTTAAAATCTGTAGGAAAAAAGGAAATGTGTCAGGATATATGTATTTTACATTCTTCTTTGAAGGAAAGACATTCAAGGATAGGGTAATCAATTTGAAATCCAGCCATTTCAAGTAATTGCCATGTATTCACATATAATATACAGGAATGGGCCTTTAGTCATTTCTTTGGGGCTCAAAGTCAAACACGATTGAAACAACTGAACAATAAATCTAGCAAAGCCTGATATTTGTATATAGTATTGTAATCCCCTCCTAATCCCAAAATATATTGAATAGATATGATCAGAAACCTCATTGTTATTTACTAAAAGTTATTGTTGCTTACCTCTGAAAATAAAGATGGATTAGAAATTAAATACTTTTAGCTAAAATGAACTTTAATTAAGCTTTTGATACAGAATTTATGTGTGAATCCAACTATCTTTGTATTTCAGGATAGTGGCATGTTTTGTATGTATCAAAACTTTAAATGTAATATTATTTTGCCATCTGCCAATTGCTACATTTATTTATGACAATTAACATAGTGTATCTTGTAGGTATTTTTTAAAAAAACATGAACTCACTTGCTACAGTTTGTCTACTCTCTGAATATTAAAAAAAACTTCTCAATTCCTTTTGCTCAATAATTCTGATGGTGGTTTCCAAACAAGTCTTTGATCTTAATCGCTAAGAAATCTTGGATGATAAATTCTCCTGAGACTGCCTGGATCCTTACTTTCAACATATGAGAAAGAGGAATTGTTTTCAAATAAACTGTCTTTTGCATGTAGGAGCAGATAGAGAGAGTAAGCTAAAATTTTAATTTTTTTCATTCATTCTTGGCATTTTCAAAAGGATATTGAGACCCAACAAGCATCACCTATTTTCTTAAGCCATGATTGCTGAATGAAGCTTTACATTCCTAATATAGTTGAGCTTTCCACAATGTGCCCAGGATTTTGATGGATACTTCTATCAGTGTGGGGTTTAGCATAGGTTTAAAACTGGCTGCAAGCTACAAAGATTTGGTGGTTGAAGTTTTTTGTTTAGTGCCTTGGATTGACCAAAACATCAGAAGAAAGATATGGCATCTTGGTTTGGAAAAAGTGAAGTTGTTTAATCTATGGTCAGTCTTAGGGTTGCAATATTATAGCCTAGACCACACTTATTTTTGTGTGAGGGCAGTTGGAGTACCAGCATTTGTGGGGGAGTAGAAACACATTCTTGATCAGGAATAGTCTTAGTTATGGAAGTTTATACAACTTAATAGCTTAGCAACCAGTATGCAAGAAGTAGGAAGAATTTGAATGTTGGGTCTGGAGTTAGAAGGACCCAAGTTTGAATCCTGTTTCAGACACTTACTAACTGTGTGACCCTGGACAAATCATTTAATTTCTCTCAACTATAGCTTCTTCATCTGTAAAACAGGAATGATAAAAGCATCTACGTTACAAAGTTATTGTGAGTGCCAAATTAAATAATATGTAAAGCACTTTGCTAGCCTTAACTTCCTATACAAATGTTAGCTGCTATTACTTATTATTAATATAACTCATGTATATCTAAAAGGCAAGATCCTTGACTTAAAGTATGCTAGAAAATTTTGAGTTGTGAAGAATTGGTCAGTTCTCTCTTTTTTTTGGCAGAGAGTTCAGAAGGTGTCTAGATGTATGAAATCTCCTATCACCACTATGTCGTGCCTCCGTGTCCAGTTTATAATATTTTCCGAATTCCTTTTCTGTTTTTTTCCTCCAGTTCTGATGATCTGTAGCATATTCTTAGGACAGTTTTCCTTCTGTTCTTTTATAGGTTGTTACCCAAATATACCCTATGTACATTCTGTTTCTTTTGTATAAGGTATAGTGTTTCGGAGCAATAAGAATAAGAATAATATTTATGTAGGATTTACTATGTGCCAGGCACTGTGCAAAATACTTCACAGATACTTATTTGATCTTCACAGTAACTCTGGGAGGCAGGTACTGTTATTATCCCAATATTACAGTTGAAGAAATTGAAGCAAACAGGTTACCTGCCTTGCCTAAGGTCACACAGATAGAATGTCTGAGGGCAGAGGCCTTCCTGACTTCAAGTCCCGTGCTTTTTCCCCAGCATCACCTAGCTACAATTGTGAATCCTCTCTCATAGAATTGTGAATTCCATCTCATCAAATATCAGTAATATCACGAGGTTAAATTTTCCTCCTCGTGTTACAACCTTTAGATGACCTTTTTTATTACCTATAATTTTTATTCCTCACTTTCTTCTTACATATTACTTCTTGTGAATTAAAGGTTATGTTTTTCCTCATACTATATCTTCTATCTTCTGTTGTATCCAACTTGGCAGACACACGTGAGCAGTTTTCACCATCTGCTCTCCTTCATTTTCAGTTTGAACCCCCTGTGGATCAAATTCATAATTGTGAAGTAAATATGTATTTAAATTTTTTTTAATTAGGCAAATACTTCTTTACTCTTCTTCATGATGTACACTTTTTGTTTTGCAGGAGCCCATCATTTCACCGTTTTAAGCTATGACTCCCCCAAATCCTGCTCCCACTTCTAGCTATCACCTTTTTTAACCAGCTCTTCATTTCCAAGTTACCATTTCTTTTCTGAGGCCCCTCTCTTCAATTAGTAGTAGTGATAAATGCCACCTGTGTTCCTAAGATCTTCAGTTCCTTGCTCAGAAATATATTTACTTCAACAATGTTTTCTGGATTTCTTATAGCAGTAGTCATGATATTGATCAATAGGACTAATTAGTAGTCTTCAGTTTGGGGTTCAATAGGTTCAGCTGCCAAAGTGATTTTTCTAAAGCATAGGTCTGACCATATCACCCCACACCCCCAATAGAATTTCAGTGGCTCCTTATTACCTCCTGTATAAAATAAAAAATCCTCTGTTTGGCCTTTAGAAGCTATCATACCTAATGCCACCCTCTTTCCTTATTTTATTGTAATTTGTTATAATACATATTATTATTACAATATTTCTTATTCCCCCTTAACACTTTTATTCCCTTCCACATACTCAATCTAGTGATAGTGGCCTTCCTGTTTTTTGAACAAGATATTTCATCCCTCAGCTCCTGGCATTTTCTCTGGCTGTCTCCCATGCCTGAAATGGTTTCCTTCCTCTTCTCTCCCTCCTGGCTTCCCTGACTTCTTTTAAGACCCATCTTTTTTTTCCCCAACCCCTCTTGATTCAAGTGCCTTCCTTTCCTATTTATCCTATATGTAGCTTGTTTCCTTGTTGTCTTCCCCATTAGATTGAGAACTTCTTGAGAGTAGGGACTGTCTTTTGCTCCTTTTTTTTTATATCCACAGTACTCAGTACATACAGTACCTGGCATACAGTAAGCACTTAATAAATGTTTACTATCTTGCTTCTTGGATCGTGCTGTTCAAACCACATGGGCAACATAAAAGAAGACATTAATACACATACTATAACTTCAGACTCGGTGCCTCTTCTCTTTTTTCCTGTTCATTCCAGGCTTTTAACATATGATAGGTGTTCCCTTTTCCTTTTTCCCCTTTGAATCACTTCTTGCATTCTTTCTAGGAACTCTTTGTTTTACCTGATAACTCTGAAAGTAGAAAGGCATTTATCAAGAGAATTTTTCAACTCTAGAAAGGAGATTAACTTGTATTTTCTATATTCATAGGTGTTAGTATCAGAAATAAACAACAAAAATAGCATAGTGTATGCAAAACAGTGCAGAATTCCTCTTCTCTCCATATTTGCTGGAAGTGAGAACTATTGATACGTTTTGTAGCCAACTGTTATATTTCTTGTTCATTTCATTCAGTTCCTGGGAGCCCCAAAATGAAGTTTTACTTATTGATTGATTGTGGGACTCTCAACTTTTCTGGAGACATGCCTATGGTTGGTAATTAATAAATTCTTTCCAAATCCCCAACGCAAACAGAAGCTGCCCACAGCTATTGTCCCGGAGAGGGTCTTGAGCAGAATCCAGTTACCAGCCACTCTCTTCTCCTTGTCAAGAGACTTTCTAACACCATTTCTTTAAGAAGTAGCATTAACCATGTTTTAGTAAGTTGAATATGAACATAGCAACCAGACCCAAAATCTCCCAGAGGGGTCAGACTGATATAAGATTATACCTTAAGTTTGAATCATCTTTTGTAATCCTTGTGTTTAATATTAGAAATGCTTGATATAAGGATGATGATAGCTAACATTTATATAGCAAAGTACCAGCTACTGGACTGAGTGCTTTACAAATATTATCTTATTTGATCCTCACAATTAACCCGGGAAGGCAAGTGCTTTTATTATCCCTATTTAATAGATGAGGGAAAAGATGGGGTATAGATGAGGCAAAAAGAAAATAAATGACTTGCCCAGGGTCACACAGCTAATAAATGTTGAAACCAAATTTGCTTTTAAGTCTTCCTGACTCCAAGCTTGGCATTCTGTACAAACAGGTTTCTGGGTGGAATTTGTGGACCAGCAGTTTGAGATACTTTATTCCTTACTTAGTTTTACATCTCTAGTTCAGACATAGCTCTTAACTATTTTACTTCCTGTTAGAAGAGGGAGTAGGACATTTTGTGAGTTCCTGTTTAAAAGTATCTCCAAAAAGAACATCTGTATCATAATAGATCCTTGGAATCCTTTTGAATAATAATTCTTGCTACCTGACAAGTGAATATATAAGAAATACATTTAATTTTCTACAAGTTTTAAGGTGCTTACTGTTAGCTCTTTTTAATTTATGTGAATTTTTTATATCAACCACCTCATATATTTATGCACAGATAACAGTTACTCAGTTGACAGCCTTTAAGAATATCACATGAGTTTATCATTATCTATAGCTATGTCTCATATTTGGTTTCCTGTGTTTTAAAGAAAAGTATATGTTGCTTAAAATAGGAATTCCAATGAAACGTGGGTTCTGCTTCATTATATTTGGTTTGGGAGGCTGTATAAGCCTAACTCTAAGAATACCGGTAGTGGTATATATCTACATTCTAAGAATTTAGGGAGGCGAGGTTTGTTCAGAATTAAATCATCCTGTCATATCTGTGAGGCTTCCTGCACAACAAAACCAACACACACACACACACACACACACACACACACACACACATGCATACACACACACACATGCATACACATACACACACACCAACCATAAAAAATACAAACAACCCTAAAAAGGGAAAACACCTGAAAGTTCTATTTATCTTGCAAATGTGAAGAGTACTTTGGAGTCAGTTATTTCAGAACTTGTATGTATTTCTTTGATCATTGATAGAATTTTAACTGATTACATATACACCATTCTACATATATTTTTAAAACATGGAAAGCTTCTTGTTTAAGAAGGAAGGGAATTAAGAATTTCTGTAACCCAGCTGCAAAAGATTACTAGAGGTCTGAGAGAATCATTTAAGTATAACCTTCTTAGTGTATTAAAAATTAAATAATTGCATATATATATTTAATTTAGTATTAGTATTCCATTTGGAACCTGCTTTGCTTTTTTCTTTTACCTTCTTATTAAGAAACATCACATCTTCAGAAAAAGAAAAATCTGATTCAGAATCCCCATGCTACATTTTAAACAAAAATAGAATGAGCATTGAAATACCATTAGAAAATCCTGGATAAAGTTATGGGGAAAAAAATTGTGATTTTAGTAATACTTTTAATTTGCACTTTTGTTTTGCACTCCTTCAATTTAGCCTTCCCACAATTTTTCAACAGTAACAATATTCCCAGAGACACAGATTTCACATCTTAATAACTTCTGGTTCTTAGTTGATGATTGTTCTTTTGGTGGTAGGAATAGAGTAGGAGTGAGACAGGAAACACTGCATTGTCTTCCAAAACCTTTTTGCTTCTAGGATGCTTGCTGTCAGTGATCCAGTTTGGAAATACAAGGACAACCTTACTCCTAGGTCCTATGCTTATAATTTGGTTGGTTAGCACTCTGTGAATGTTTGTGCTTCCTAGTAGATCCATTAACTTATGGTTTTCTTTAGATGTGAAAAACTGAGAGCATAAGTAATTGAAAACAGTTCATCTTCCTTTTCATAAAAATATAACAAGTAAAATAACATTCCACTAGAGTAATTGTTCGTTTTTAATTTGTCAAAAGTAAGATAAAGCAAGATTTGAAGAAATATACTCAGGAATAATTTACTTTTAAAATAATTTAATGATGATCAATTACCACTTAACCAAATCTTGAGTTTCTTTTTTGCTATTCATAAGAGAACTTTATTATATCTCACTTACAGTGCTTCCAGATATCATATGCCCCACACTTTCCACCTCTCCATAATTTCCTAACATGCCATGGTGGTGATTATGATGATGATAGGAAAATAATTAACTTTAGTGTTTTAAAGTCTTCATAGTATTCTGTGTATATTATCTCATTTGATCCTCCAGAACTATCTGAGCAGATGTATGAAGGGATATTGAGAGATTATCTATAGAGATATTCTGGAGGTAGACCAAATTCAAATTCAAATTTAAAGAGTTTTCCATTTAAGTGCCAGTTGTAATAAATATAGAAATGATGTACAATAATGACTATTAATTGAATATCTGATTGAGGACTGTAAAAAAAAGAAAAGAAGGAAGAGAACAAATATTTATTAAGTGCCTACCATGTGCCAGGTACTATGCTAAGTGCTTTACAAATATAATTTAATTTTTCTTATTATTGAGTCATTTCAGTTGTGTCTGACTCTTCATGATTCCATTCAGAGTTTCTTGGCTAAAACACTGGAGTGGTTTGCCATTTCCTTCTCCAGCTCATTTTATAGGTGAGCAAACTGAGGCAAATAGGTTTAAGGCCTATTTACCAAGGCCAAAGGTTCCAAAACTTAAAAGTTTCTGAGACTGGATTTGAACTCAAGAAGAGGATTCCAGGCCCAGCATTCTGTCTGCCATGCTACCTTAATACAATCTTGAGAGGTAGGTGCTATTATTATCTCTATTTTACAGATGAGGAGACTAAAGCTGAGAGAGGTGAAGGGGTTTACAGAGGTTCACACAGCTAGTAAAAGTCTGAGACAGGATTCAAATAAAGATTTTCTTATGTGACTAGGAGTTTGAAAAGCCTTCTTTGGGTTCTTCTTCCTATTGCCTGTATTAAATGTGGTGAGTATCTCAAATATCACAAATTAGCTAGTATAGCTCTGAATTAGGTGCCTTGATAATTAAACTAAGGGAAAGCCTCAAACTGTTATTTGCCTACATCCTTTATTCCTCTATCTTTCCTCTTTCTGGTCAGAAGTAAAACTGACAAAGAAAGGATTATGTTATGTCTTTTTCTCTCTGTCTACTTCCCCAGCCTCCTCAATGATTTTCTCACAGTTGGGAAAAAAAATCTACTTTACCGAGTTCTTAATTTATTCATTTAACTCTTTGTCAGCATTCTGACATTGACACAGATTAATCAACCTTGCACTGACATGCTTAGGTCACCAGTTTATGCACAGGGCCAAAACTTCCCCTCCATTTCCCTACTTTGCCCCACAATTTTTTTTAACACTTTTCAGTGTAACGAAACAGTTTTTAAGTTATTCAGTTGTTTCCTCACAGGATTTATAATTGCCTGCTGTTGCTTTCCCCATGACATATTTCCCATAATGATTATTCGTAATGTAAATAAAGTTTCAAATTATTTTAACATGTGCTAGTAAAATTGAAGTTTTATTAAACATTGATGTGATTTTTCTTTCTATATATAGAAAATATGTTACATATATCACCCTATTGATTGATTTTAATTTTTTAAAAAATCAACTTATAATCAAATGGTTCCAAGTGGTTTAAAAACCAATTATTTTTTAAGATAAACATAGTTCTTTATCTTAAAATTTAAAACCTAACTCAATTTCAGACATGTCAGGCTTTAAAAAAAACATTAAAGTCCCTCCTCAGGAACATTTAGGACCAATGATTATTGGAGAGAGGTGAAAAATTGATGTTTTCCTCCTTATTGTCTGTTGCATGAAATCTAATTATTTGTGTATCTATGCTTTCTCACTGGGATTCAGACTATGAGTGGATCCTGGAATGAGGATCCTATTGAGTAATAATAATAGTAGACAACATGAAAGTGAATTGCCTACAACATCTCATGTAAATCTCAGAGCAACCTTGTAAAACAGATGCATATCTGTAGAAAATGGTTCTTAAGATCATAGACTCAGAGCTTGGAGGGATGTTAAAAACTACCTAGATCTAGGATTTCTATGCTTTCTCTAATACTACATTACCTCTAAAGCATCCGAGAGTCATCCAGATTAGTTGTCCCCAGTCATTCCTCTGGTTAACTTAGGCTTAAGCCTAGTGACTGACTGTTTGTGAGGAGTCTGTGGGTGACCAGGAAAAACCCGAGTTAATAGCAGCTACAGGTAAGATGAGTTCAAGGAGAGCTTATGATAAATTTACCTTTATAATTGAGATCATGTGTCTTAATGTCAACTATAAAACCTAGAGACCTTGAGAACAGGGATTGTATTAATTTTTCCCCTTGTATTCTCAGCTCTAAGCACAATATTTGGCATATAGTAAATGTTTAATAATTGTTTATAGGTTGATCAATCGAAATTCTTTTATGTTTGTTTGTTTGTTTTAATTTCTAGCTGTGTGACCAAGTCTTGGTCGCTTTATCTGAGAAATAGGGATAATGATATACCATGCCTCAAATGAGGGAAGAAAATGATTGGAAAATAGATAGATGGGTATTAGATATATATGTATTCCATGCTTGTCTGTATGCAAACGTGTGTATACTGTAAGAATTAAAATTTAGTTATTAGCTATATATTAAAATTATGTGGCCGCCAGGAATCAACAATTCAGGTTGATTCCGTAATTAAATCAGACCCAAGTCAGCATCGGGTTGAGGAGTTTATTTACAATCAGGTAGGCAAAGTAGGGATAAAGAGAAAAGGGAGGTTAGAAGTCTAATCAAATGAAGCTGTAAGCCACAGGGCCCAACAGCCAGATAGGTAGAGTTTAGAATTGGCCCAGCTAGGCCAAGGAAGCCAGCCTAACTTACCCACGTGACAATACAGAGTGTAAGCTGTCTGTGGTCTCAGGAGATGCTTCTTCCTCCAGTTCCAGAAGGCAACTGCCCCCACAGGAAGTTCACTCACTTACTTAAAGAGATCATGTCTTTCATCACTTCCTGTGGTCCACCTCTAATTCAAATGGACAAATGGCAGTTTCTACATTGATTTGGACTGCCCAAAGGGCAGTCCCTTATTCTTGATTTGTTACTTATTGTCACGTGTGGGTAACTCGTCTCCCCTCCCCACTAAGGGAGGTGGGAGTGACATCATTAGCACGCCTGGGTTGAGTAGATTTTTGACTATTTATGGGATCTGGCTAATTCTATTTACACAATACTTACATATATATGTTTGGATGGATGGTTAGATATGATTTTTAATCATTTGTGAAGACATTTCATGTCTGTGAGGCATATGATACAATGGACAGAAAGCTGCCCTCAGGGCTAGGAAGAAGTTCAAGTTCCATCTCTAACATATACTAATTTTGTGACCCTGGATGAGTCATCTAACCTCTCAGTCTCCTAGGCATTAAGACTAAGCTGCAGACAAGACACTGAATGGTAGAGGGATTTCCCTCCCTTGATATTCAATGAAGTCACAGTTGCAGAGCCTATCCCTATTCTCTACCTAATGTTATTCTTTTAAAATGATCCTTTATAGAATCAATATGCTCACCCCTTAACTTGATGTGTTATCATCTGAGATATAAACAATGTACATAATATGGGCTTTTCTTAAAAGACAACTTTTCACTTAACTTAAAATTTAGCATTAGACTTAAAAATAGAGACTTTAATCATATGTATTGATACTATTGACACTTTAGAATGTTTCCTTCTGCCTCAGTCAATCAGTATATAAAGCTGTAGAAATGATCATCTCATTTAGTTTCAGCCAACACATACAATTAAACTGTATTGCTTGGCCATGAAAAGTATGGAATTTGTCCATTTAGAGAGACTTAAAGGACTATAGGAAACAGCTTATCCAGGTTTCACCTCACTCATGCACAGATTCTCTCTGGACATCTTCAGTTTGCTTTTAAATGTTTTCTTCCTTCATTAGATTGTAAGCTCCATGACAATAGGGACTGACTTCATAGCTTAGATTTGTATCTCTAGAACATAACCCAGTACCTGGCAGACAGTAAGCACTTTGTTCTCGCTCTCTATCTCAAGCTCTGATTTGTTCCCAAAATGTGAATACATAGTCCTGCCCAGTGTCAGAAGAGCTTCTTTGGTTTGTTTTTGGTTTTGCTCTTGAGCAAAAGTATTTTGGTTATTTACATTTAGAAGCAGGAAATGCTGATGTTATCTCATGTCACTATGACAGTCATATGGTGATATCATTACATGTGTACCCCAGTACATGAACTTTCTGGAACCTATTGTGATTTAGTTCAATGGGGAAGGAGCTGAGAAGCTGCTATATCAGCCCCTGCCCTTTCCTCCCTTCTTTCTAATCCGTTGGGGTCCTTAGGGTAACTCCCTCCCCTTTCCTCACTTAGGTTAGCCCTAGTTGGGAGCAGGAATGGGCAGATGGCTTTTACCCAGTTGTGGGAACAATACTTTGAAAGACTCAAATAGGCCTTCTTCATCATAATACACAATGGTTTCTGTCCTTACCCACTCTGAGAAGAAACCCTTTTTCCTATAACATTTAGTTGATAGCAATTGGGAGCTGTTCATTAGAAACTAAGATGTTTTTATCCATCTTCCAAATGTTGACTTGCTTAACCTACTCCATCTCCATAGCCATTCTCAATGATCTATGCAACACTTTTTTCTAAAAATAAATTTTTATTGATTTTTTCTATTTCTTTTATTATTATATCATCCCTCGTATGTTTTCCTCTCCTCCCAGAGGGCCATCCTTTATTACAAATATTTTTTGGTGGAGAAAAAAAAGCCAGCACAATTAATCAATACACTGGGAAAAGTCTGAAAACATTTGCATTGTGTAACATCTGTGGACTTCCCACCTCTATAAAAGGGTAGTTTTGGTGTGTCCTCTCATAACTCTTCATTTGAGTTCTACTTGATCTTTATACTTTTATTACATTTACTTTTAATTTTTTGGGTACGTTACTGTTCTTTCCATTTACATTGTTGTAGTTTCCCAGTCTCAAGGCTCAAGTGACTTATAAAGTTCTGATCAGGTCACAATCCTATTCAATGAACTTCCTATTGCCTTTAGGATCAAATATAAACAAATATAAAGCATAGCTTTTAAATTCTTCATAAATTACTTTTCTTTTTATATTACTTCCCTTTCCATACTTTGATATCCAACCAGATGGACTGCCTTCCAGGTTCTTCACACATGGTTCTATATCCTTTCTCCAAAACTTTGCATTCATTTGTTCCCAACTCCTTCCTCACTTCTCCCTTTTCAAAACTCTTGTGTTTTTTTTCCCCAAAACTCAGCTCAAATTACCTTGTGTTTATCTTGCAACCTTTTTTTTAATTATATGAGGCTGCATGGTGTTATGGACTGAGAATTAGCTGCAGAACCAAGAAGACTGAGGTTCAAGTCCCTCCTCTTATACGCATTGGCTGTGAGACTGGGAAACTAATTAGGGAGATCTTTCGATAATCCAGGGAAGAGATCTTAAGGACTTGAGCACTGATGGCAGCTATGTGAGTACAAAGAAGGGGATTCATGCAAAAGATATTGTGAAAGTTTTGATTTGCATTTCTTTTGTTACTAGTGATTTGGAACATTTTTCATGTGGTTATAAAACTTTATACACACATACATACATACATACATATATATATATATATATTTTTTTTTTAAACCCTTACCTTCTGCTTTAGAATCAATGCTATGTATTGGTTCCAAGGCAGAAGAGTAATAAGGGCTGGAGAATGGGGGTTAAGTGACTTGCCCAGGGTCACACAGCTGGGAAGTGTCTGAGGCCAGTAAACTTTATATTTTTCTTTTGAGAACCTTTTACATATTTTTGACTATTAATCTATTGTAGAATGGCTATTAGTATGTGTATATATTTGCATAATATATGATATATCTGTATATATATACATATATATGCACACATATACATATGTATATATGTTTATCCATCTTGGTTACCAAACACTTATCAGAGACATTTGATACAAAGATTTTCCCCTGATTTGACCACTTCCTTCTTATCCTAGATACATTAATGTTGCTTGTGCAAAAGGTTTTCAGTTTCAAGTTCCCTCTTCTGCTATAGACATAGTATTCTGTTCTTTCCGTTACTTTATTTCAGTCTTCTTTTAAGGTGGCTTTCTTTCCTCACTTTTTTATCTCCTCTTCTCATTTCATATTCGTGTCTCCCTCCTTCCCTTCAGATAGTGCTATTCCTTAAATTTTTAATTAAGAAACATTCACCTGAAGTCAGGATGACTGAAAGGATAGAACTACCCTTTCTAAATAGATAAGGAAGAGGAGAGGATGTATAGAAAGGAGAAGCTACCTGAATTCAGATTTGGACTTGATGAATTTAACATGTATAGGAGACGTCTATCAATAGGCAATTGGAGATAAGAGACTGGATGTCAGCAGAGAGGTTATAGCTGTACAAATCTGCAAATCTGCTTAGAGAGGGTATTTGAAACAGTAGGAGCTGGTGAGATCACCTAGTGAAATAATATAAGAAGGAGATGCTTACAGTTAATAGAAATGATGTGGGTAAAGATCCAGCAAAGGAGATGAGAAGAACTGGTCAGACAGCTTGGAGGAGAAGTAAATGAGAGCACTGTCACAAAAATCTACAGATATCAATGAGAACAGATTAATCAGTAGTATCAAAGGCTCCCGAGAAGTCCAGAAGGATGAGGATTAAGAAAAAGCCATTTGATTTGGGGATTAAGAGACCATTGGTAACTTTGGATGTAGCAGTTCTAGTTGAGTGATTATGTAGGAAGCCGGATTGTAGAAAGTTAAGAAAGGAGTGAAGAAATATAAGAAGATAACTAATAGATATAAATGGATCAAATGAAGAGATTTTTGAGGATGGAGGAGACATGAAGGGCATGTTTTAAGATTGTAGGAACACAGGGGGCAGCTGGGTAGCTCAATGGATTGAGAGCCAGGCCTAGAGACAGGAGGTCCGAGGTTCAAATCCGGCCTCAGACACTTCCCAGCTGTGTGACCCTGGGCAAGTCACTTGACCCCCATTACCTACCCTTACCAATCTTCCACCTATAAGTCAATACACAGAAGTTAAGGGTTTAAAATTTAAAAAAAAAACTGTAAAAAAAAAAGATTGTAGGAACAGAGCCAGTAGACAGGGAGAAATTGAAGATAAGTGAAGGGAGTAGTCTGTTGGAGAAGGGAGAGTGGAATCACTTATACATGTAGAGGAGTTTGCCCTATCAAGGAGAAGAGGGACCTCATCATGTGAAACAGAGAAGAGAAGGAAATGGAAGAAAAAGGCATCTGGGTGATGAGGAAATGAGAGGAGAAAAGAGATAGCTCTTGGCTTATTGGCCTCTATTTTTTTTTTTTTTTTGATGAAGGTTCTCAACTGAGAGAATAGGGAGAGAGGAACCATGGAAGATTTGAGGAGGTTTGAAAAAGTTTGGAAGGACCTCTGTGATGAATGGAATAGTAAATTAATTAGGGAGATGTAGAAAGATTGCCTGACAACAGTGAGTGTCCACTTAAGGTTGTATAGTATAACCTTGTAATGGACCTATTCAGAACAGTTTCAAACAATGATGATGCTGATGTACTTATGCCTGGTTAGACTATATATGAGTATTATATGAGTATTGTAATCAGTTGTGGGAACCATATCTGGCAAACTACATGATGCCCATAGGACAATGACCAGGATGATAAAGAATACTGATATAATGCCATGAAGGAACTGGGATATTTAGCCTAGAGGACACTTTGTTAGATATGAGGAATGTGAGAACTGTCTTTAAATATTTGAAAGATCTCCATGTAGAAGATGGATTAGACTTGGTCTTCTTGACCCCAGAGAACAGAACCAAAAGAAGTGGGTAGAAGTAACAAAGAAGCAAATTCAGACATCTAGTAAGAGAAATCTAATTAGATCTGTCCCAGAAAAGAATGGGCTCCCTCCCTGGAGGTCATCAAGTTAAAGTTGGTCAGCCACTTAACAGATTTGTATTGTTTCCTTGTTCAGGTGAGAGTTAGATTAGATGCTCTCTGAGGTATCTCCTTTTTAAAAAATTAATTAATTAACTTAATTAATTTAGACTATTTTCCCATGGTTACATGATTCATGCTCTTTCCCTCTCCTCCTCCCTCCCCCTCCCATAGCCAGTGAGCAATTCCACTGGGTTTTACATGTATCATTGAACAAGACCTATTTCCATATTATTAATATTTGCAACCAAGTGATTGTTTAGAGTTTATATCCCCAGTCACATCCCTATCAAGCAAATGTTTTTCTTCTGTGTCTCTACTCCCACAGTTCTTTCTCTGGATGTGGATAGCATTCTTTCTCATAAGTCCCTCAGAATTGTCCTGGATCATTGCATTACTGCTAGTAGAGAAGTTCATTGCGTTCGATTGTACCACAGTGTATCAGTCTCTGTGTGTAAGGTTCTCCTGCACTTGCTCCTTTCGCTTTGCATCAATTCCTAGAGGTTGATCCAGTTCACATGGAATTCCTCCAGTTCATTATTCCTTACAGTACAATAGTATTCCATCACCAACAGATACCACAGTTTGTTCAGCCATTCCTTGATTGAAGGGCATCCCCTCATTTTCCAATTTTTTGCTACCACAAAGAGCACGCAAGTATAAATATTTTGTATAAGTCTTTTCCCTTATTATTTCTTTGAGGTACAAACCCAGCAGTGATATGGCTGGATCAAATTATAAGAGATTTAGAACACCTTTTTATGTGCTTATTGATAGTTTTTATTTCTTTATGTCCCTGGTCCATTTATTCATGGACATTGTCCATTTATCAATTGGAGAATGGCTTGATTTTTTTGTACAATTGATTTAGCTCCTTATAAATTTGAGAAATTAGACCTCTGTCAGAGATTTTTGTTATTATTTTAAAAATTTCATTTATTTATTTAAACCCTTACCTTCCATCTTGGAGTCAATACTGTGTATTGGCTCCAAGGCAAAAGAGTAGTAAGGGCTAGGCAATGGGGGTCAAGTGACTTGCCCTGGATCACACAGCTGGGAAGTGTCTGAGGCCAGATTTGTACCTAGGACCTCCTGTCTCTAGGCCTGGCTCTCAATCCACTGAACTACCCAGCTTCCCCCCAGAGGTTTTTGTTATAAAGATTTTCCCCCAATTTGTTGCTTCCCTTCTAATTTTGGTTACATTGGTTTTGTTTGTACAAAACCTTTTTTATTTAATGTAATCAAAATAATTCATTTTACATTTTATAATATTTTCTGTCTCTTGTTTGGCTTTAAAATCTTTCCTTTCCCATAGAGCTGACAGGTATAACTATTCTATGTCCACCTAATTTATTTGTAGTTTCCTTCTTTATATTTAAGTTATTCTGAGGTGTCTTCTAACTTATGATAATTCTTTGAATCTCTGTTATAACTTTTGTTATACTTTTCAGCTTTGAGAAGTTATGCTTTTTAGCTCACAATTTAGTAAGCTTCTATTTACTGTAATAATAATAATAACAATAACAGGTAGCATTTTTAACTCTTCCCTTCTGTCTTAGAATCATTACAACATATTGGTTCCAAATCAGAAGAGAAGTAAGGGTTAGGCAATAGGGGTTAAATGACTTGCCCAGGGTCACACAACTAGAAAATCACTGAGACCGGATTTGAACCAGGACTTCCTGTCTCTAGGCCTGACTCTCTATCCACTGAACCTCTTAGTTGCCTTTATAGCTGGCATTTATAAAGCAGTTTAAGACTTGCACAGTACTTTACAAATATTTCATTTTAGTCTCACAACAACCTGGACAAAAAGGTGTTATGATATCATATGTGTATGATATCACCATTTTACAGATAAATTCCCATTTTATGGATCTGGAGCAGATAGAAATTAAGTGACTTGCCCAGGCAGAGCTGAAACAGCATCTAAACACAGGGCTTCCTGATTCCAGGTCCAACACTCAATATACTTTGCCATTTAGCTATTTACTACTCAAGTAAGACTTAATAAATGTAAAAATAAAATAAATTTAATATTTTTTTTGTTTATTGCTTTTCTTTATTTATTGGCTTATTGTTGTTTATTGGGTTTTGGACTTTTCTTGTTGATAAAATGTAAGCTCCTTTAGGACAAGGATTGTTTCAGCTTTCTCTTGGTCTTTATAACACCAGGATATTAGGCTCTTAATAATACTGACTGAATGATTAATCACTTTTAACAACTTGAAGAAATGAAAACCAGGCAGTTTTGTTCTGTTCATTGGAACACACAGCTCCTTCTTTTTGAATAGATACTGATCAACTAAACCACTATGAAAACCTACCCCATGGGGAATAGCAGATAAACTGCTCATCCTGAAATTTGCAAATACTTCAGCCTCTGCTCAAGAAGAGCTCCCACTTTGATCCTGCTCCAGTACTTGGCTCTCTATCTTGAGAAATAAGCAAGATGGAAAATAAGGTTGAATCCAATGAGGTACACTTCCACTTTTAGGTTGTGCCTTGCCCAAAGTCACATAGCTAGTTAACTAGATATTCTGATCAACTGATAAACCCGCATATCTTGATCATCGTTTTCCAAAAATATATAATACAACACATTTAACAAAATTAACTAAATATAATGCCATTTTTCTTTGAAGGTTCAAAAGGCATTTAATAGCTCACCTGATGTCCCAGGGACTTAATTGTGAATACCTCTCATTTCTATATTAGCAATACAAAGTGGTCTTCTTACTTTTCCTTGCATGGCACACCAACACTCCCAACTCTCTTCTCTTTACCCTTGCACAGGCTGCTTCTCCTGTCTACAATGTATTTCCTCCATATCTCTGCCTCTTAGAATTCTAGCATCAAGGCTTAACTCCAACACTACGTTCTATATAAAGTCTTTCTTGACCCACCCCTCTATAGCTATAATTGCCCCCCCATTTTTTCTTTTCCATTTTATTTCTATTCCATAGAAACTTGTATATACAAACATGTTGACTCTCATAACTAGATTTTAGGCTCTTCAAAGGCAAAAACCTTTTCATGCTTGTCTTTCTATGCTCAGGACCTAGCACAATACCCACTGCATAGTAAAACCTTAATGAGTGTTTATTGACTGATTGAAAAAAAGTTTCTTGAGTTTCTGGTCAATAAAATTTAGATAATAGCACAGCTGATGATTGAAAGCAAAAAGAATGTTTCCTGGATGAGACAGTATTAATATAGCACAATGTGGTAGAGAGAAAGCAAGACCTGGTGTCAGGAACACCTGACTTTGAGTCCTGCTTTAAGTACTTACTAGCTAAGAGCCCCTGGGTATCACTTAACTCTTCTTAACCTTTGTTTCTGCATTCTGTAAAATGGGATTGACAGTAGCACCTACTTCACTAGGTTATTATGAGCATCAAATGATATAATATATCTATGTAATAGATGTGTATGTGTCTAAACATTTTACAGAGTGTTATATCAATGTTAAGTATTATAATTATTATATTATAATTATTCAAAAATGATATTATCTGTCGGAGACAAAGGGTAACTTACATTTTCTTGGATTCCAAGAGGCAATGCATGATACTTTTGTAATTATAAATGCTACAGAATGGGAAAGATTCAAATACTGGCTACATCCCAAATCCTGCCTTTTCTTTCACTGGTCAGATTTTTCCTTATTTGGATCAGGTTGACAGGCCAACATGGGACAGGCAAAAGCTTTATAACTAACAGCATTCTAATTTTTAAAGTTGCTACATGAACAGGATTCCACTGATCTTGTCGATTAGCAATTATCCTTTGAAAAATACTAGCATGAAATGACCAAGATTTAAGCCAACTATTCTTTTGTCTTCAGGCATTGGGGGAAGGTAAGAAAAGGGAAGCATATGGCTCTAATAATTTCATTTCTTTTGACAAATCTGTTTTGCTCTTACAACAGAGAAATTTACAGAATTCACATTATAGAAGGCTTCTCCCTGGATTATTTATTGCCTAATGTTTTGCTTTCTTACATTGTCCATTTTAGTTCCACCATTCTTATTATTACCATATAGTTCAAAGAATTAGAATAATCATGTTTGGTCTGAGACTTGATCACATATTTATAAAAACATATGGAAAATTCCCCAACCTCCTTTGATCCTGTTTATACTTTAAAGTGTGAAAGCCAAGCCTATGTTAAGTGGGCCTATATAGAATATACCTTCTTATAAACTGTTCCAAGTAATCCCTGCTGGATCCAATTCAGATAAGAGCCATATAATGTTTATTTTTCTGAGACAAAGAACAAAGCACACTTAGGTTCAGAAATACATATCTGAAAATTTTAATGCCTTTTTTAATGCCATTTTTTATACTGTTACTACTAAACTAATTTTAGGTATTGCCTGGATTTCATCTAATGCTTTGCTTCAGGATAGCAGGAGAGACACAATATGTCTCAAAATAAAAAATATATATATAATCAGAGCTCCTCTTATCTCAGGCTCATTGGACATTTCCCAAACAGGTGTCAATATCCTCTTTGATAGGTAGGGAGACTGAGGCACATGTGGAATAAGAAGCCAATCCAAAATCAAATGATGGCAATAGCACCATGAGGATTAATTCCTAGAGAGAAAGAACAGTTGCCTTACAAACTCTTTGGATTTCTGTGTTACTCACTCTCAATGTTTTCAACATAGCAGGTTGGGAACTTCAGAGATGGTTCAGAGAATTTTGTAGCTGGTTATACTTTTCTTGCCCTTGACATCTGATAGCCAATATACTGACTAAAGGCAGAAGGTGCAGCAAGGAGGTACAGAGCCGAGTTGCTTCTCAGAAAGAGAGCCCTGTGATCATTTGTTCATTCTTGAAAAATCAAATGGAAGAGGGATAAAAAAGGGAGCTTATTTTAGAGTAGCAGTGAATTTGCAGAATCACCTAATGTTAGAGGTTGAAGAGACCTTAGCAACCATCCAATCCAATCCTTTCATTTTACAAATGATGAAAGGAAGGTCCAGATAGGAAACTGCTTCAAGTCTGTCCCAGACACTATAATACCTATTTTCAATGGCAAAGACATGAGGCAGAAAATATTTATGAGACTTGTTTGGGAAGGACCTTAAAGTTCCACTGTTACAGTGTTTGGGAACATGGGTGTATATGTGACTCCATTTTGATGTAATATTTTGGATCCTAAAGTGGATTTCCCAAGTTTATGTAGGTATGTGTGAGAAAGAAAATCTTTATACAGGTGTGTGTGTGTGTGTGTGCGTGTGTGTGTATGTGTATTTCTTAGGGTGGAGGATATGGTTTTTATATCTTTCACTGAACCTAAAAAAGAGTTGAATTGAATTTCTTCTTCCCTCTCTTTAGTGTCTTTCAGGATTTAAGCATATTACCAATGTTTAACTTCCATTGGGCCCTGACAGAATATTAAGCTAATTTACTCATTTATGTACTCCTTGGCTTCAGGCCCTCTGCTTCAGTGCAGAGAAGAAAGCTCTCTTTGGAGTTTTTTTCCCCCTTGCTATGACTATCTTATTATCTAACATTTTCACCTGTAACAGCTGCAAATAGTGATGACCAAGACTGGAGGCTGCTGTGCCTCTGAGATCTAAATAACTATGTGGAAAAATAAGCAGAAAGTATATTTTATGTATTCATGACTAGGCTTTGGTAAATCAGTTGAGTGAAAAAGAAAAACACCCCAGGAGTTTAAAAATAACAGATCCAATATAGTTTGTGGCAGCCATAAAAGGAAATCGGAGGGAAGAAGTTAGGAAAATCATGCATGATTAATATTTAGGGACAGGAATGGTTAGGCCATGTGCTAAGAGCACACACCACAAAGAATCTTTGATTTAATGGAGAAATGGCTTATGTGAGGTGAAAATGCTAAACATTCTGTGGAATTTTCAGCAAACCTATTTTAATTGTAAATTAAGGACTGTCAGTAAAATCTATAGAACAGAAAGACAGCTGAAAACATGGAAATGTGTAAGAGCCTGTTGAGTACTAGGCAGTCATTGGATACTTATGACAATGAATATAAATCTGCTGAAATGTAGATAGAATGAAATAATCATGCAGAAAACACTGGTCTCCGAAGAAGTCAGTCAAACTTCTATAAATAGAAAACATGCTCAGGCACTGACAGATAAAATCAAGAGCTATGTTAGCATTGGGCAAGTGATCATTTATTGGTTGAGCCTTCTGGTCAAATCAATGTTTATACTGTACTGCATATGAACTGAGTCAAAAATAGTCCTTGCTTGTTATTTTCATGGATTGATTACATAAATGATCAGCAGAGACTGCTGTATCAAATGACCCTTTGGCCACAGCAGAGGGATTTGTGGTATTTTATATTTCTTCCTGCAAATAATTGAAAGCGTTAGATCTATTATCATGCATGATTCTCACTGGGTTAAAATGGAAATAGGTTTAGGGGACTAAAATGACTTAGTGAAAGACTTCCTCCAGAAAGTCCTCCCTGGTTTACATCATCCAGCTTTGTTGGTGTCCCCACAGTACTCATATAATCAATCTATTTACACTAACTATGTTTTAACAATGCTTTTGATGGACTCTTTAAGTTTGTTTAGATATGCATATTGCGTCTGTCTACCTACATGGTAATTCTAAAAGTCAGAAGGCAAGCACTATGCTTTCTATTTCTTTTCTGTCCAGCACATTAGTAATGTAGTAGTTTGCATACAGCGGGGAGCAATTTGTTTTTTATTGTTTTTTACAACCATTTTTTTTAACTGAAGCTGTTGTAATTGATCATAGTAAAATAAGACATGACTGAAGGATTCTAAGAACCCATTTGGGCACAATTCATGAAGACTGCTATTATGATCCAGAGAGAGACTCTTCTGTATTCTCTTCTGCTTATTATGAATTAGACCCACTCAAGTCTCTGGTCATGTCTGATTCTCCTGTACTGACAGTCAAAATCCAAATTGGAAAAAAAAAACCCAAAACAACTTCTTACTAGTAATACTTGGCCTGGTTTATCCTGTATTTCAGTTTCACTGATTCTTCAATTTTTCCCTTCCTTCTCTATACTTTAAATACTACCCTCTATATTCTTGTTATTTGCTTTCCAGCTGATATCCTCACTTCCCATTTATCTATATACCCTCTCTCCCTCACCAAATACAAGACTCATCTACATTAATTCCTTGAACTTCCCATCCTTCTGATCAGAAGAGCTTTCTTTCTGTGCTGTAGAGTGGTTGGAACAAGGTTTCCTTGCAACCTGAACATTACAATCAGATTAATCATTATAAACCTTTGCTTTCAATACATGACACTATTTGTTCATCTGGCTCCTGCTTGGATCAAGTCCATACACCTCTGTCTGAGGTTCAAGATTTTTTATAATCACATATTGATTGTTGTAGAGCACTGGACATGGAATAAAAAAATGAGGTCAAAACCAACCTCAGACATTTACTAGCTGTGTGACACTGGGCAAATCACTTCTGTCTGCCTCAAGTTTCCTCAGCTGTAAAATGGGAATAATAATAGCACCCACCTCCCTTGGTTGTTATAAGGATCAAAAGAGATAATATTTATATATCACTAAGCACAGTGCCTGGCATCATGCTGCAATTACTACTACTATTTGCATGCCCTTCTCTCTTAATTGGAGTAGTCTCTATACTACCCTGATATGTCACCCTTGTTCTCACTTTGATGAGATTTTGCTCATGTTTTCCTCCCCCCCCCACTCTACCTATGAAAACTACACTTTCCTCAAGTGCAGCACAAATCCTACTTCTTCCAGAAAGTCTTTACCAGCAATTCCAGCCCAGCTTGTTCTCTCCCCTTTCCCTTTTAACACAGTGTGGTTATTAAAGAGAGGCAAGTTAGACCATCAGTTCCATACCCAAAGCAGTAGGCTTCTGGACTATCAGTGATATAATGAGAATGGACCTGGAACTTATGTCAGATACTAGTTCAAGTCCCAGCTCTGCCACTTACTAACTGTAGGACTAGTAGGACAAGTACTGTAGGACAAGTCACTGAACCTCAGCTTCAGCTTCTTGTAAAGGTCAGGTGAAGAACTAGTTGTTTTGTCATGTCTGACTCTTCATGATTCCATTTGGGATTTTCTTGGCAAAGATATTGGAGTGGTTTGCCATTTCCTTCTCTAACTCATTTGACAGATGAGGAAACTAAGGCTAACAGGGTTAAGTGAATTGCTCAGGGTCACACAGCTAGTAAGGGTCTGAGACCAGATGTGAATCCAGATCTTCCTGACTTTAGGCCCAAGACACTATCCAGTACACCATCTCTCTATCTCATAAGTGCTTTCTACTTAATAGTGTTGCTATGAAGATCAAATGAAGAAATGCTTACAAAGTTCTTTGTAAAATAATTAAAATGTAAATTATTATTATTGCACAATTTAGCACTTAATTACATACTTGTATTTTGTAGTTATTTCATGCATATATCATTGTCTAATAAGATCTGAAATTTCTGGAAGATAAGAACTTTGTCCTATACTTCTTGGTATCCTCTCATCACTTATAGCACCATCCTGGATACTTAGGCACCTAGCAAAATTTTTTTAAAATTTTGAATATTTTCCCATAGTTACATGTTTCATATTCTTTCCCTCTCCCCCAAGCTCCCCTAACCCCCCTTAGCCAATGCACAATTCCACTGGGTTTTACATATATCATTGATCAAGACCTAATTCCATATTATTGATAGTTGGAATCGAGTTATCATTTAGTGTCTTCATCCCCAATAATATCCCCAACAGCCTATGTATTCAAGCAGTTGTTGTTCCTCTGTGTTTCTCCTCCCATAGTTCTTCCTCTGAGTGTGGCTAGTTTTCTTTCTCATAAGTCCCTCAGCTTTGCTCTGGATTCTTGCATTGCTGCTAGTAGAGAAGTCCATTATGTTTGATTGTACCACAGTGTATCAGTCTCTGTGTACAATGTTCTCCTGGATCTGACTTAGTGATTTTTAATGCATTGTTTGACCTGATTTTCTGTATTGTAGAAGAAAGTAAAAGAGCAATATTAAACATTTTTAAAGAGCAAACTAAGAACAAGCAAAATGCATAGAATGTGACATTTGATATTTTTGGAAGAGACCTCAGGGTTTGTCTAGTCCAAGCTTCTCATTTTACAAATGAGGAAACTGAGATCTAGACAGTTCTCTGACACCAAAGCCCCTGCATGACGCTGCCTCCCATTGCCTAATCTTGCAAACAAAAGTGCTACCGGGCAAAAACTTTTAAGTATTTTGTTTTTCTTTTATATCTCGTTACCTTCTCAAGCGTAAAAAAACAAGAGCAAAGAGGCAGATTTCATTCCTTCTTTGGAAAACAGTAATTATCTGAAGAGATGTATTTCTTGCTTCCTGGTTAATGAAAACAACATAAATCCCAAATGGGAAGGGTTGCATGTCAGTTTCAGCATTTAGGCATTGACTGGAGGCCACACCTATGTGCTTTTTGCTTACATGGATTACAAGTGAAATCAGAATTCAGCTTTCTGGAACAGTGAATCGCCACTCCCCAGGCTGTAATCGCTGAAACTGCATTTTTGAGAGAGAATCGATTTCAGCCTTTTCTTGTTGTTATTGTTGTTGTTCATTTGTTTTAGTCATGTCCAACTCTTTGTAACTCCATTTGGGGTTTACTTGGCAAAGATTCTGTAGTGGTTTGCCATTTCCTATTCCAACTCTTTTTACAGATGAGGAAACTGAGGCAAACAGGTGACTTACCTAGGATCAAACAGTAAGTATCTAAGACCAAATTTGAACTCAGATCTTCCTGATTCCAAGCCTGGCACTCTATCTACTACATAGCTGGTAATAATACAATACAAAGGTGAATAAAAAAGATGTTTCACTTAAGTTCAAGTTCATAGTTTAAAGCCTTTTTGATCAATCAGCCATCCAACAAGTTCCTTACTGTGTCCCCTGTTCATTCAGGGGGCATGCCAGGCTGGGTAGGGCATACAAAAGAAATAGAAATGAGATAAATATGAGAGGTCATACAGGAAGGAGGAAGCATCCCTTGACCTGGGAGAAGTGAGAACCAGGCACTCTGACCTCTGGTTTTGATCCATGACTTACCAACAGTGTGACCTTGGGCAAGTTGCTTCTGCCCTCTATATCTCTGCTTTTTCATCTATAACAATAAAAGGGCTTAATGGACTAGATGACCTCTGAGCTCCCTTCCAGTCCTAGAATTATCTAGTTCAGAATCTTTGCCTTCCAAAAGCTTCCAATCTGGTTAAGGAGACAAGGAGTCTACACCTGACAGAGAAGGGAAACATGTCATTAAATGCCCATTTGTGAGGCAAAGATGAAACATGCAATAGGAATTAAGACAAAATGGAGATAATGCCCTTGTCATTCTGTGTGGGGTAAAAAATGTTTAAAGAACTGTATTCTTTATATGGACATTAGTGACACAGAGTTTAAATAGTAAACATCTGCTTAGACTGTTCTTTTGCTCTGTTCTTTTTTCATATCTCTTGTGTATATTAGGCTGGGTAATTTATTTTAGCAAGGAAAATTGTACTCCTATATTATTGCCCTATTGAGCTCCACTTGATGGCAGCTCATAGCACTAACACCAACACTCCACTGTAGGTAGAAAAAACTGGCACTGTTGCCTTGCTTCCTCCAAATATGGCTGGTATCTAGGACCACACAAGCATTAGAGAGATGTAGGCTCTAGCTTGGTGAGAAATAAATTTCCAGAAGAACAACAATCCTGCCATTGGTCCCCACTATGTCGAATTTAGTAATCCTTTGCAAAAGGAATCTGCTTTTTTAATCTCTTCTATTATGCTCCCTATAACCCGTCACAAATAAGTGACAGACACAGTCAAGTTGTGGGAGTAAGGGGAGACATGGAAACCTATCTACAACTCTTTTGCTCTATCTATAACAGATGTTTTAAGTGAAGAGAGCAAGGGTCTCTGTCACCTAAGCAGTTCCCAATCCCATATTCAGTCAGATCCTCCTTTGAGACAATGTGGCTCTTTTCTTCTTCCCTCTTCAATCTGGGCAGCTATTGTAAGGGCCAGGGCCATAGTGTGGTTGCTTTGAGTCTGGCGTGTCCCTATCCCCACCCTTCTAGCCTCTTGGTGGATCAAAGGTCTTAGTCCTTATCTTTAACAGGCAACAGACATCTAAAGGAAGATGCACTATACATTTACTTGCCTTTGCCCTTCCCTATCTTTAACCTTAAGCTATAGACAAGGGAAAAGTGGAGAAAGGGAGCAGAATTTAGAAGAGTATATTCCTAAGACTGCCTTTTCCTATTCTCTTTCCCCATACACACATACTTTGTTTTACTCTACCCAGAAGACTTCCAAATACTCTTCCTTAAACCTTCCCTTCAATGTCACTGTTATCTGCCTGTGCAATAGTGACTACTCCAGAGATTTAAACCAATTTCAGAGAAAAGATCAAAAACTTCTCCTGAGGCATTCTGTGGTCCTTTACTATAGTGACACAGCATCTATATGAGAAAGAGAGATAGAGACAGAGAGACACAGAGAGAGAGAGACAGACAGACAGTTAGAGAGATGGAGAGAGACACAGAGAGAATAGGAATAGGTTGGGAATTATGATTTTATAAATATAAGGAATGCCTGAGCGAGGAAATCCCCTTTCCTAATACATGTCTCCATCTTCTCTGTGAGTTATGGTCTTACTGAGTTGCCTAGAGCACAAGGAAGGTAAATAACTTGCCTAGAGTTACACTGGCAGGATGTATCAGAGGCTAGACTTGAATCCATATCATCTTAGATTCTGAATTTACTCTCCATCATGCCATGCTGCCTTTCAGAGGAACCAAGAGAATAATTAGCAAATTAAATAAGTTCCAAATGCCCTATGGTTAGCCTGAAATAAATTGTTCCTGACCTTGAACAAGTAGATTTGTGGTTTGGCCATGGTCAGTAGCAGTGAATTTAACTTCTCATAATGAAATTGATATGAATAATGCCATCAGAGAAATGTCAGATTGATTGGGATTAGGACTGGAGCTGTTATTCCACTGGTGAAAGAGAAATTACATGACTAGGAAAACAAGATGGCCCATATTCTATGCCTACTCTTGGCACCCCTGCAATATCAATATCATATTATAAAAACCTCTAGCTTGTTGTATGGATCTCATGCAGCAAATTCATGGAGAGACACTGGATGAGAGTCACACAGAATGGAAAGAGCTGGATGGGTTGTAATGGGTTGCAACTGTTGGAGGTAATCCTTACATCCTTGAGATCATAAATCTATTGGAATATTGTAATATGCTCTAGCAACATTTTACTGTGTCAGGGGGTTGGATATATATGTGTGTAAAATAATATTAGAGAACCAGTCTTTAAAAGTGACCTACAAAACCAGTTTTACAATCTGGTTTATAGCATGACTCTCACCGAGATCTGTGTTCTCACAGTCTCCTTGTTTCCAATGGCTTAAATGAAAGAGATGCTGTGGTCACTGTGCACCCACTACCATACACCTCTTCAGACTAATATAGACCTTAGTGGTATTTTGCCTATGGTTTTCCTAAGACATTTTGTGGAACTGAGGCAGTAGCGCCTTATGACATTTATAGCCACACCTTCTCATACCTTAGAATATGGTTGGGTAACGTCTCTTGTGTCAGCCAGCTGGCGGGCATTAACCATTTCCTAAGCTTGAGAACAACAAGACAAAACCATAACACTTTTAGGGGCTTCATTAGACTTCCTAACCTATTTCTTCCTGGAATATGGTATGGAGGTCAGCAGCCTCTTTATCTATGAGGGTTACTAGTGGGGATGCCATCCATAGCCCTTGAGCACAGGCAGAGGAACAGGGTAGGGGAGACAACAAAAGGAAAGAGAATTAAAGAGGATGGGAAGCAGAGGAGGGGAGAAAAACCAGCAAGAAAGAGAAATAGAAAAGAGGCAGGTGCATATGGTGGATAAGGATGGTGCTTCCAGCCACAGCCACAAGGGCTATAAAGTGCCAACGTGATTGTGAATTGTATAACCTTTGTGTTGGTCCTAAGCAAATAGAGTCTGTTGGAGGAAAGAGGAATTAATGCTACAACATTAAGAACACTGAGGAATTTATTTATAGCACTCTGAATTTAGCAGGGTTTAAAAAACTTTTCTGATCAGTTACTCCTCCATTTATTCTAGGAAGAAAGACCGAAAGAATTCCCCTCATCTCTACACCACTGACAGATGAGTATAGCAAAATACAAAGTGGTATTAACCTTAAAACTCTTGACCTCTAGGTTTCTGGGATATTGTAAAATGCCGAGTCTGGTTGCCTCTCATAGACTAGTTTGAAACTCTTAGTTACCTGACCTTTATAGTGAGTGGTTTTAGCCAACTCCATATCCCACCCCAAAATAGAAAAGAAGAGGTCTGCAGGATGTGTTTGGGCCTGTAGTTATGTGGCTGGGTAATTTTGGCTGGATGAGATCTTTCATTTCCAAGTCAAACTGAGTAGGACTCTCATGCTGGCGTCCTATGAATCAGTAACCCTCTAGCCAAGCAAGGCAAAAAACCTTTTTATTTCTGACTGCAGAGGAAAAAATGAGCTGTCTTTCTTCCTTTCTTTCTTTTTTTGCACTTGATTGCTTTGAAAGCTTTTCATTTAAAACTTTCGATCATCAGCCACGATGGCAAAAAGTGAAACAAAGAACCTTCTCAGTATTAATATTTATTTTCTAAAAACATAAAAACCCTTTGGATCAAAATGAATAAAATATCCTTCATCATGAAAAGTTTCCATTAGGTTTTCTGAGTTTGTGGATCGGTGGCTAGCCCATTTGTAAACTAGATTGTCCTTTGGTGTATTGTTTTTCTGGAACCATAATAGGAAAAAGAGAGTTTAGATGATACTTCTGTCCATAATAGTGTATGCTGCCAGATCACCCACTGCAAGACCTGTATACCCAGAAACTGAAGTGGCCTGGCTCATAGCAGCAGATCAGACCCTTAGGCTACTCTAAGGGTTTTCTAATTCAACAGAGTATGTGTGTAGACTTTTATAAGGCTTGATAGTCTCCTTGAAGTAATTCAGTTCATTATTTTGTAAATGTGGATATTTATTAATTGCCTAAAATGTGTTGTGGGGGGAGGGCTATGCTGGGGCACAAAGAAGAAGTAGACAGATTTAGTCTCTGCTCACTAGACATGTTATATATAATTTTATAGGAGACACAGAAAAGGTAAGGAAGTATAATACAAAATAAATGATACAAAAAAGTGCATAGGAAAAGTAATTAATTTGTGAGAGAGGAGAATGTTCAGCTGGACTTTGAATGATAAATAATCATAAAAGAGAATATATATTCAATGTTTTGCAAACTTTCAAGCACCATATAAATGTCAGATTTTATTATTTCCATAAGTGAAAATGGAAGAGAAGATATTCTGAGTATAGGAATGACATGCACAGAAATATCGAGACAAAAAGTAAAACACATATACCAAAAATAGTAAGTCATCTATTTTGCTTGGAGCACAAGGTGTGGGAAAAGGTGTTGTATGAGGTAAGACTGAAAAAAATAGGTTGAAACCAGATTGAGATTGGGTGGGTGGTGTTACATTGAGTACTCGGCAAAGGAATTTAGACTTTAAATTGAATTCAGGTTGAATTATCAGCATTATGAAATGATTATGGTAGCATTTGAAATGGAAAGGAAGATGAGAACACATGATAAGTCAAAGATCTGAACAGGGAAAAATGTTTAAAAATTCTAAGATGTTATGAAGTATGAAGGAGAGAAGTTAGAGCTCAAATCAGATTCCTAGGTCATCTCAGTAAATTCGGAGGGAAAGTCATTTGCTGAGTGAGGGGGACTTTAGTAAGTGGATAAAGTTTTACAATAGTTACTGTGGAGAATGTGGTAGGAGTGCATTGCTTTAGAGGTAGAAGTAATGTTAGAGATAGAACCCCTTCTTTTTGCAGATGAGAAAATTGTGGCTGGAAGAGTTCACATGACTTTTCCAGGTTTACATTGGTCAAGTATCACAGACAGGATCTGAAACCAGGCTCTGACTCTAGATTCAGTGTTATACTTTCAACAATGTCCCACCATCTCTAGTGAATAGAATAATCACTGAGAAGCAGTCATAGAAGGGGCAAAAATCCTGTGCTCTGACTTCTTCATTCTCCATGGATGCAAGTACCACCAAAGCGAATGGATGAGGACCTCTTTAGCTTGAAATTCTTAGTGCAAAGCTTTCTGTCTCAGAGAAGGAGGAGGAGTTGGGGGAGGGAGAGAAGGTGGGAAGGAGGAAAAAATTTGGAACAAAACTTTTTTTAAATGAGTGTTAAAAATATTTTTACCTGTAATTGGAGAAAAATCAAATATTATTTAAAAAAATAAATTCACATTGCAAAAAGAGTCTTTTGATATTTTTATTTAGAAACAGACACCAATTTATTTTTCCATGGGCCGTTGTTTTGCTATTTTACTTTTCTCCTTGAGTTCTACATTTTGTCTAAGGAGCTAATGGCTGGCTCAAAGAACTTTCAATTATAGACTTTCACTCTTACATTATAAAACATATGTAATATTCATTTAAACTATTCCAGTGTCATTAGAACATATGATAGGCATTTTTGCTCAGCATCTTTATATATTTAGGAGGAAAAAGGAGAAGGAAAAACAGGGTAAAGAATTAATATTTTGGTGGATCTTTAGTTTGTTGCTGTGGGGTACTCCCTCTCTTAATATAAATTGTACCCATCCCATACTTTCTCATTTCTCATTCAGGTTTTTCCAGAAGTCCATAAAGGATCTTTTTAACACATTGTAAGCCTACCTTTTATTCATAGGATTATAGAAACAGAATTTGAGGGAAATTCAGAGGACTTCCACTCCAAATCATCAATTTTACAAATGAGGAGTCTGAGACTCTGGGTGGTAAAGACTTCTGGGGTCAAACAGAGAAAAAAATCAAAGGTAGGACTTGAACTGAAGTCCTTTGATTCCAGACAAAGTTTTCTTTTCTATGGTACCCATATACCATTAAGACCTGTGGTTCCCAAACTTTTTTGGCCTACTGCCCCCTTTCCAGAAAAAATATTACTTAGCCCCCTGGAAATTAATTTTTAAAAAAATTTAATAGTAATTAATAGGAAAGATAAATGCACCTGTGGCCATCACTGCTCCCTTGAATCACTGCAGCACCCACCATGGGTGGTGGCGCCCACTTTGAGAATCACTGATTTAGACTATCTCTTGTCTTCATTCTTTATTATGGAATCATCTCTTTTCCTCCCTTATACATGTCTTCAGCACTGTTGTTTATTTTGTAATGCCTCTTCTTGCACAAAAGTAGTTATTGGTAATATTGCTCATACATATCATACATCTTTTCATTTCCAAGGAATAAGGTTTGGTTCTGAACTTGTGATTTTATTGGCATAAGGAACTCCCAAGTGAGAAAACTTTCCTTCCCAGCGCAGAGAGGTGACTTATCTACAATTTGCAGTTTTTAGAATTGCCTAGAACACTGAGCTGTTAAGTGATTTGCCCAGAGCGACAAGGCTAGTGATGATATTATGGCAGAAGATTAATTTCATCTTGTAAAAATATAATTAACCATACTTGATTATCTAACTTTAGGTTAGCATACACTTATTTAACTTGAGCCTGGAGTTCTTTAATACAGAGTATATGAGAAACATGTCAAGTCTGTAGTGAAATACAATTTTAACTTCATCGGTTTTGGGTAGCAGTAAAAAAGGTACAATTAAATGAGTACTTATTAATAAAATCATTAGAATCAGTCATTCAGAAAATACAGTCACATTCCACCAAAACATGAGGTCTGGAGAAAGAACATTATCAGGTGTAGTTATCTCAGATCCTAACCTGCAGCATAGAAGAGAACCAACTTTGTTCTGGACATTATAAAGCCCAAGCTTATACTAGCTTTTTTTACCTACCATGCCATACTCATATTGAGTTTGTAGTTTGTGAAAGCATCAGGTTTCTTTCATAAAATACTGTTGTCCTGTCAAGCTTTTCCCATCTTATATTTATGTAATTGGGTTTTTTTAATGAAAAGCTTTTGATTTGTACCTATTACATGAAGAGCTTTTGATTTGTACCTATTACACATAATCTTATTGGATTTAGCTCCTCCTGACCTGTAGAGCTCTTCTAGAAGCCTGATTCGGTCATCTAACATTATAGCCATCCCTTAGCTTTGTATGATCTTCTAGTTTGTAAGTGTGCCATCTGTGCCATCATCCAAGTCACTGATAAAAATGGTCAATAGAATGAGGACAAGGATAGAATTTGGTGGCCTTTTTCCACATTAACATTGATTAAAAAAACAAACAAACAATTAAAAAAAACCCCTTACCTTCTGTCTTGATTCCAAGACAGAAGAGGAAAGGGCTAAGCAATTGAGGTTAAATGATTTGCCCAGGGTCACATAGCTAGGAAGTGTCTGAATCCAGATTTGAACTCAGGATCTAGCTCTCAATTCACTGAGCCACCTAGCTGGCCCTAACATTGATTATTTAATGACTTCTTTGGGTCAAATAATTAACCAGCTCTTGAATATGCCTGACTAAATTATGATCTAGCACAAACCTCATCATCTTCTCCACTAAACCAAGGAAATAATGTCTGTCAAATGTTTTTCTATATTGAAGGTATTCAACTAAATTCCACTTAATCAACATTTATTAAGTTCTTACTACTTGGCAAGCATTGTTTTTAGTCTTGAGAAAAGTCTCTACTTGATTCTAGGGGCTCCATTCTCTGGCATTCATCTGAGTTTTATGTATCTTGTTCTCAGCAGAGACCCATCCTGGATCATAATGCCTGATTACTGCTTCCTTTTCTGAGTACTTACAAACCATCCCTTTAATAATCTGTTCCAGAAGTTGGTCAAGAATTGAAATCAAGCAATCTTCATTTATATCAATTCTCTTTCAGACTTTTATCCTATGCTTTCTAGTCTAAAGGTCATTTTCATTTATTGTAGTTCGGCCTTCCATGCATCATGATGATATCTTCACCACAGACACCAGTGCCCCTCAAAAAGCTAAATAGGTCCTATTTGTTGTCCTTAACATTTGTCGCTTTCCCCAACTCTTTCTAATCTTTAGAATCTTGACGTTATGCTCACATGAATATGGCCCTCTCTTTTATTCATTCTTAGGCATCATCTTGGTTACATCTTCAGTTTATTCACATCTGTCTCTATAGTCAGCCTCCTTATTTCTTCTCCATTGGAACATCCTGTCCTTACTTAAAACCTTGAGACAGTATGGGAAAACTATAAGAGGGTGGAGGAGAAAAGAACTATAAACTGAATAACTCAAGAGCTTTAAATAGCTCTTTCTGTCACAAGAGTTTTTCATGTAAAAGACTGCTTAGGTCATTGAAAATACACACACTACACCAGAGCTGGAGGGTGTTCCCAAAGTAAGGATCTTTACTCAGTATGTAACAGGAGCTCAGAATGTGCATCCTGGCCTTGTAAACACTCTCATATATCTTGCTCCTTTTACAAAGGGCTTTAAAATAAGCTCTGGCAAGCCATCTTCTGCAGATGGCTAGCACAGAGATTTTCTTCCAGTTTTAGCAGTGCTGCTATGTAGACTGATATCCAAATCCTGTCTGTCCTTCGCAGCCCATCTTCTCTTTCTCTGACTACTCTCTTAACCCTCATTGTTCTCCATCCCTTCATAATTTTGATAATACTACTCGTCACTTGTACAAAGCAACACTCAGTCAATCAACAAGTTTTATTGTCAACTATGTGGCAAACACTCTGTAGGCACTTGGACAAGAATAAAACAATTCCTTCCCTCAAGGAACTTACATTCTATTGGAAGAGACAGTATGTACACATTTAAATCTAGACAAAAGATATACAAAATTTAGTACTCTTGCTTCCCATTTGCCAGTCTCCTATTCCCAACAGAGTTGTAAGTACCTTATATTTGTCCTAGCTCCCTAAAGCACCTCTAATATCAGGTAACAGAAATGGATTTCAGTTAATTCTTGATGAATTAATAGATTTACTCCATCATTACTTTCCACTACAGACTGTTTTGTATCAGAGAAAGATGACCAAGGGAAAACAGCCTGAACCCAGACTGCTTTAGGAAGGCTATGCTTTAATGTCACGGAAGTCAGTGAGCATAAAAAGTCAACAGACATGATGAGTGCAGAGAGAAAGAGTAGCATTGCAACTTTATTTATTACTTTTTAAATTGTGGGCTCATGTTTTTCTATTTCTTTTCATTGCGTCAAGTCTCATGACTTTTGCTATCCCCAAATCCTTCATAAACTTGCTGCAGTTTCCTTCCCTCCCCACCATGTTTTCTTCCCCTCCATGCCTGGGAACCTGCCCTTTAAATTTGACATGGCTGGGGTTTTAATCACTGCTCAAAGACACAGTGGCAATTTCATAACAAAAGAGGAGGGAGGAGTTTTGTTTTCTACTCCTATTAGGAAGGAGAGCAACTGTTCTCTCTTTGCCCCATGGGGCCCATTCTTGGCACCAGGCTAGAGAGACCTCAAACTTGGTGTTGCAACATCCACTAGGCCCGAAGTCAGTCTGGGGCTCCTCAAAGGTGAACTGCAGCTGTTTGGAGAAAATTCTAAAAACTTGTTTGTGAGATTCTCAACCTTCCCATTTTAAAACAACTCTACAGTGTCCTTCTACTTGGCACTGTGTCTGGGAAGTTTGCAGCTCAGCTTTCTCAGAATCTTGGGCAGGTAACTGTTCCTTCAGATTGTGCTATTATAATCAGTAGTGGGAATGGAAATCTTTATTCTGGGAACCCTACATATATAACTCCATACCATTTATACTGCACTATAGGGCTGGCGTATTGGAGGGGCAGCTAAGACCTGGAACTTTAGCCCAGAACTTCTTTAGTCTCTGCCTCTTCACATCTCTACCTCTGGTTATCCTTTGGGGGCTATTTACATTTCTAAACAGCAATTCTGAGCTTTTTTAAGCCCTGGAGACTTCCCTATCAAATGACCTGCCAGGTATTTGAGGATCCCAGGAGAATTCAGCCAGATTCCTTTTTCCATGTCACTTTTGAATCCAACCAATTTATACTTGTGTTAACTAGTGCAACCCATATGCAATCACCAGAAAGGTTGACTGGCTTCAAAATCTCCTATAAAGCTATCATGGCCTAGGGCTATAATATCAGAGACTTGATTTGGTTCCCAGTTCCAACGCAGATTTACAGTGTGAACTCAGGTACTTTCTTAATCATTAAAAGCCTAGATGAAAACTTGCTAGACTACACATCACAAAGAGCCATGCACCCTAGGCTCAGTCGTGTCTTACTTCTAAGAAGATGTGATTGAGAAGTTTCCCTCTTTCTGCTACTTAGGATCTATGGCTTCCTTCTAAGATCAACTCAAGAACCTCTCCCTGCTGCTAGTCCCTCCCTCCTCTAAAAATCACCTTATACTTAGTATATATTTACATATGTATATGCCATTTCTCCCAATAGAATGTAAACTCCTTGCTGGTAGGGACTGTTACATCTCTGTATTTCTGTTTCTAGCCCCTGATACAGTATCTGACACTACACTGTAGTAACTTAATAAATGCCTGCTGCTTAGATCGAATGAATCCGTTTTTCACTTTTGAACCATCCTGAAATCTTCCTGTGGATTTTTAAGATACTATTTGTGTCATCATTTCAATATTATAAACAAATGGATATTCATCAACTAACTAATATTAACTAACATCAATTAACAACTAACATGGCAGGTAGAAGATGGTATTCTATATTTTCTGCCAGGACCCAGAGGGCAGAACTAGAAGCTGTAAGTAGAAATTACAAGAAGTTCTCCTTGGATAGATGTAAAGAAAACTCCTCAACAAATTGAGTCATCCTAAAGTAGAATTGGCTGCCTTGGGAGGCAATGCAGTAAATCCTTTTATTTTGCAAGTTTAATGGAAGACTCCAAGGAGAAGGCCACATGACTTAACAGGATCCATCCAGGAGGGTGGGAAATATGTACAGTGAGGGCAAGGTAGTCAGCCTGAACTTCTTCACAGTGGGCCAGACTCTCATCTCCCTTGCGTGGATCTGGGATTTATATCCACAGCCTAGGATAGTCCACTGATCCCATTGGAGAGCTCTAGATATATCTGATACAGTAAGGATTCCTTTTGGGTGAGGGTTGATCTAGGTGGCTGCTGAGGTCCCCTTCCAGAACTGAACTTCATTGATCATGTGGTTCTATGACTTCCATCAGACTACTAAAACCTCCCAAGAGAAAGAAAAGAGGAAGGGATTGGAAAGGGATTCAGTCAAGGTCAGGACATCTCCAGTTAGTGAATTTCATTAATAGAAATAACTTAAAAGTAGGAATCTGCCTTATCCCATTTTTCCACTGGTTCACAGACCCTCATCATATTTTACTACCATGGCCCACAAAAATTGCCTACTTTCCCCCCCGCCCCCACATACACACTTCATAGTTGAATTAAAATGAAAAGGGCATTTGTAGAATCAAGTTTAATTTACTGTAATTTAAATGTTTTCAATCAATAGATACTTAAATAATTTTTAGTCCTAGCCCTGGTTTGATGGAGCAGAACAAGGAGAATATTGAACACACTAATAGCAATAATGTATAATGATCAATTGTCAATGACTTAACTATTCTCAGCAATGCAAAAATCCAAGACAACTCAAAAGGACTCATATTGAAAAAAGCTATCCTCCACCATAGAAGCAACTGCTGGAGTATGAATGCAGATTGAAGCATTCCACTTTTTACTTTATCTTTCCTTCATAAGTTTTTTCTTATATAAGCAATGCCTTCTTTTACAACATGATGAACATGTAAATATATATTGTGTGATAGCACATGGATAGCCTATGTCATACTACCTGCTTTCTAGGAGAGGGAAGGAAGGGAGAGGATATGGGTTGAAAAATGTCAGAAAAGATTATTAAAAATTGTATCTACATGAAATTGGGAAAATATAATAAAAAAATTTTAATAGAGAACATTATGCGATCTACAGTAGTATCATGAGCAAAAGCCTTGCCCAAAGCTTGTTTGGGGACATAGTGGGTACACCAGTCTGGTTGACTATGTGTGATCATGCATTGTACCTTTAAATGTATTAAGAGTTCCTGATTTTGTAATTTAAAAAAATTGTCTTCAAGGTGGCTCTTTTTATGAAAGTACATAAATGTTTGTGATGATAAGGATAAGAATAGGTAAAAGGATTAAATATTCATAGACTGAATTCCTCTGTTCTGCAGGCAAGGATTTCTGGGATTAAAACTTGTCCCCACCCTTGGGACAAGGATCTTCAGGCATCACTATGATCCAGACAATATTTTATGTTTCTGGCAAAGCCTCCTGTCAGTCTAAACCATGCCACAGGGGTCATCATGCTTCTCATAATAAACTGGTCCCTGCCAGGGGCAAGTCAGTGAATAGCAACATTGCTGTAGGTGCAGAGGCTAGCAGCATTGGGAAGACTTGAGTTCTGTGTGTGTGTGTGTGTGTGTAATGCTCAAAAATGTCCCAGAGGGATGGAAGGTGGAGTACAGGTAAAAATTATGGAGAATTAAAAATGTATGTGTACGACTTTCATTTGCCCACTGAGTTAAACATGGATGAAATAGTCATGCTGTACTTGAGTGTGCCACTTCCATTCTGTTTTCTTTTCTCTCTCTTTTTTTTTTTCCTGTATCTTGGTTGTGGAATCATAGACACATAGTCATAGGATGTTAAAGCTTTAAGAGATCAAGAGTGACTATCTAGTTCAACACCTTCATTTTATGAATAAGACTGATAGCCAGAAAGTTGAAGGAACTTGTAAGCATTGTGCTACATATAAGGAGAAGTCTTGCCAGTGCTGCTAGAGCATTCCTTAGGTCTGTCTGGATATCACTTAATGCTAAAGGAGCAGCTCAGCTACATCTTAGGTCAGTTTCATTTCACAGTTTAGCCAGATTTTTCAACAGCAGGATTTCTCTTGAAAATTCCTCTGCTGGATTGCCTTCCCAGCTCTTTTCTTTACCTCCTATTTTGAATCATTGACACTGTTTTCCTTAGTTCTCTATTTCTTAATTTCTCTCAGTGGCATACAAGTGGCTCTACTGCCCTCTTCTTCTACTTGAACATTATTTTTCACAATTTTTTAATATATCCTGACACTTGCCAGTTGAAAAATGTGGTATTCACCTAATAATGAGCTTTCCTCCCCATCCTGTTTGCCTCTGAATCCTTTCATTCATTCAATGGTTTGTTCATTCAATAAATATTTATTAATAATGTATTGTGTGTTAAGCATTGTACTTAGTATGAGGAAGATACAGAAAGACAAAAAGAAATGGTCCCTGCCATCAAAGAGCTCGTGTTTCACTAGGGAGAAATGAAATAAATAAGTAAAAACAAAATAAGTAAATACAAAATAAATGCAAAGGAGATACAAAATAATTTGGGGGAGTTAAAGGAGGGACACTAGCAACTTGGTCTCTTTAAAAAAAAACAAAAACAACCCTTACCTTTTGTCTTAGAATCAATACTAAGCATTAATTCCAAGGCAGAAGAGTGGCAAGGATTAGACAATTTGGGTTAAGTGACTTGTCCAGGATCACACAGCTAGGAAGTATCCACCTAGCTGCCTCTGTAACTTGGTCTCTTAAAGGACATGGCCCTTGAACTTAGCCTTGAAGGAAGTCTATAACTTACATAAAGGCCCTCATCTAAGCAATGGAAGATCATATATGGAAAATATCAGGTAGAATGATTTGGTTGAAATATAGAGTGTGTGAAGGGTGGCTAGGTGGTGCAGTAGATAGAGCTCCTGCCCTGAAGTTAGGAAAACTTGTCTTCATGAGCTCAAATCCAAACTCAGGCACTCACTAGCTATGAGACCCTAAACAAATTATTTAACTTTGTCAGCCTCAGTTTCCTCATCTGTAAAATGACCTGGAGAAGGAAATGGTAAACTACTCCAGTGCCTTTGCCAAAAAAATCCCAAATGGGGTCCTGACATGTCAAACTTGACTGAAGAACAACAAGAAGAGTGTGTGAAAGTCCATAATACTTAGTAAGCCTGGAAAGAGAGTCTCAGCCAGATTGTGAAGGGCTTTAAATGGCAAATGGAGACTTATGGTTTCTTTAAGTGGCAATGGGGAGTCCTCCATCTTTCTTGAACTAGGGAGTGATCTGGTCAGACTTCTGCTTTAGGAATATCATTTTGGTAGCTATTGGGGAGATGGTTTGGAGAGGAGAGAGAGAGAGACCCAAAGCAGACTCTTAACCTGCCCTGCACTCCCAATTGTGGGAAACAAAGGAGAGAAACAGTTCCAAGGTCTAATTCCAACCATTATGCAAATTACTTCACAGCCTGCAAATGATTTTACAATGAGGGTTTTCTGAGAAAGTAATTTCCATTCTCCTCACTCTGTCATTCCTTTCAAGGTCAGAGTAATATAGCTACAAACAACATGATATTTAGTAGACAGCAGAGCTTGCTGATTTCTAAGGGTAAACTGAAAGCCTCATCTGAAGACAGAACAAACCGAGTGTGGCATTGCCAAGATGTGACTGTTTCATTAATGGGTACACTTAGCTTGTAAATAATATTTGTCCCCATATATTTATAATCTTCCCTAATTCTCACGTACCTGCCCCACCCCCTCCATCAATTTTGTGTATTCCAGGCACATGCATGCCTTCCTCATATTGCAGGCAGTGGCAACTGCAGTAAAGTGAGTTGATTCCCATTGACCTGCCCCAGGCACAGATGACTCTATCTGAGAAGCATGATGACCCCTGTGGAATGACTTGAGATTGCCAGGAGGCGGTGCTAGCAGCATTCCAGCCCCCTGGTTTCTAGTAGTTCCCTGAGCTCCGAGGATCTTTGGATCATCATCGTTTCAACAGTGTTGAGGCTTTCCAACTCCTCACTGCAGGACACCCCACCCGGAGGCAGCTCAGCCACCCTGGGCCATATTGTTTTGGTCATCTATTGGCATTTGGGCAAACTGTTATTTCTAAGGATAGCTTCGTAGAGCTATTTTCGTATCTATTTCACAGTCTATTTTCATACACAGACCAATAAATTTAGATTCTGAAAATTAACAGCCTGGTTTTGAGAATCAACAAAAGGAAAAATGTAGATATTTAAGATAAAACTTTTATGGGCTGCATGATGAGTCCCTGTGTACTTAGAAAATTGACCAAATTTGAGCTCTTAGACTGAACAAATAAGGAAAGGTCTCTGTTTTGAGTCTGTTCTCCAGAATTTTATATTGGCCCAATTCCCTATGTTTGCTCCCTGCTCATCTATTGAAGAAGTTGACTGTTTTGATGAAATTTGGTGCCCTCCTGAAAGAATGCAAGATGCACCTTCATTTCCATTTTGGCATTAGTCTACCACTTTGGATAACCAGAGCTGTGTGAAGCTTTTGAAAAGACACTGCTTCTTTAATTCTTAATAGACTTCTATAAAATTGATATGTAGCAGAGATTACAGTGATATCTGATTATTTGCAGTGGGGGCTACAATTCCCAGGACCAACATTTAGTTTGCAATGAAAAAGGAACACTTTATTCTGTAGGGATATTTGTTTCAATATAAAGAAAAGAAAAATCAAGGCAGATACCATGGATTTCATTCTAAGTCGAGATGGGAAACTTCCTGAATGCCTAAGCAATAGGGTGGTTTCCCCTTTGGGAAAATAAGAAAATGTGTTGTGCCATATTAAATTTAGTAATAATGACTTTAGCACTGAATTCTGTTGGGCTTCTTATTATCCACTGCATTTACTAGCTTAAGTGCCCTTGGACCCTACCAACAAAGCAGAATTGTATATCTTTCTTAATAATTCACTTGATTTGTAGCCTTTTACAAAGTCATTTAGCATTTCATTGTCTCACTTCTTTCAGTTAGTGGAAGGATATAGAAAAAAAAGTCCCATCCCAGACAATAGATTATACAAAGTGTTTTCTAAGCCTCTTCTGATGTCCCACTTAGATGGCTAAACTAAGAAACACCTTCATTTTTCATACAAGAAAATTGAGGCCCAGAGAAGTTATTTGATTACCAAAAGTCATGCTGTGAGCCTTTAGCATTTAAGCAATATCCAAAGCAACAAAATATCAGTATAAACAAAAATTTTGTATGATATGATGAATAAATATCTGGACAAAAAAAAATGTCAGGAATGAAATTTGGTTTTCTACTCCATGGCATAAGATAAAGAAATTATGAGCTCCTGGCCAAGGACAGAGTATATCTAATAAGGGCAGAAAACCTGGTGACCCGAAGAGAGTTTTAAAATAAAAAAGAGAGGGAAAATATAAAGATAGAGAAATAGAGCTACTAAAGCAGATAATCTAGATCAGTAGTGTCAAACTCAAATAGAAAAGGAGGCCACGAATCTAAGCATAAGGATCCCCGTAGGCTACATATTGACTTAAAAAACCCCACACATGTTTATATATTTCTTTTCTAAATTAACATAACAACACAATGAAATCAGATAGGAACTATATTTTCATCTGTTTTGGGCCATACTCTGGAGTATTGTGGACCATATATAGCCCATAGGCCATACATTTGACATCTTTGATTTAAATCATAGCTAGGTGATGCTAGGATCCCAAGCCTAAACTCTGGAAAACTCATCTTCTTGAATTCAAAGCAGCCTTAGCTGCTTCCAAGCTCTGTGACTCTGGGCAAGTCACTAAACTCTATTTGCTTCAGTTTCCTCATGTAGAAAATGAGCTGGAACAGGAAATGGCAAACCACTCTAGTATCTTAGCCAAGAAAATCCCAAATGGGGTCATGAAGAGTCAGACATGATACTGAACAGCAATAACAATGAACTCCAATATAAACAAAGGTTGGTGGCAGAGGAAGGGGGCAGAACCTGTATCATCGACTGAGATATAACTGTGCCTTTGTCCACTTTATGAGTTATTGAACACATTGAACCAGAGATCTTGAAGTGGGGAAGTAGAAATTACCTCAGAGGTATAATCGAGACTAGATTGAATGCAGCTCAAGACTGGAATAAAATGACAGAAGATGCGAGAAATGAATTATTAAGCAGACAGGTAGGTCTGCTTTGTCATTGTCAGTAAAGAATGTATTTGTGAGGATGAATCTGAGGGAAGACAGTACATGTGAGTGAGGATCAAAGAAGGGAGATATGGATGTGGGAGTAGGCTACAGGCCTCCAGACCAGCTGGAAGAATTGGATAAATTTCTGATAGAGATATAATATGGGACTTCAGCCACTGAGACATCTGCTGGAGGTCTCACTCTGCTACAAAGCAAGGTAGCTGATAAATTCTTGCCTTGGCCTTCCTGATAATTTCATCTTTCAGAAAGGGGAAGAAGAGGCAATAAGGTAACTCAGTGGATAGAAAACTCTCTGTAGAATTGGGAGGACCTAGGTTCAAATCTGGCCTCACGCACTTCCTAGCTGTGTGACTGGGCAAGTCACTTGACTCTCATCCCCTACCCCTTACCACTCTTCTTCTGCCTGGGAGCCAATTCTTAGTATCAATTCTAAGATGGAAGGCAGAGGTTTAGGAAAAAAAAAAAAGGGTGGCAAGAGGATGACTGTTTTGAATCTGATTGTGATCATTGAGCAAAAATTGCTTAGTGAAATAGAAATATCAGAAACCTTGGGAAATTGTCACTATGTTATCTTAGAGCTTATGGGTAAGGATGAATAAGGAGAGGACCTTAAGAATAGTTGCCTTTAAGAGAATTTAACTTTAAAGAGTTCAAAAGAAGGATTAGTGGGATCCCAAAGTCTAAGAGTAGAAACTGGAAATTAGCTCAAGGGAGGCGGGCAGGATGAAATTCAGATGAGGTATAAGATAGAGAGATAAAGCACTAGACAGCATTTACTAAGGACTCACTAAGTACTGGCACTGCTAAGCTTATCTCAATTGAGTGACAAACTAAAGGGGGACACTGATGTGGTTATACAGGAACGTCATCAACAAGCTCAGATTTTTAAAAGGATATTTTTAAGAGTAGTAAAGGAAAGCAAATAAAATAACAGCTAATAATTAAAATACCCAACACATGATAAAAATAATTGTTGTTGTTCATTTGTTTCAGTTTTGTCTGACTCTACACAACCCCATTTGGCATTTTCTTGGCAAAGATCCTGGAGTGGTTTGACATTTCCTTCTCCAGTTTATTTTACAGAGGAAGAAACTGAGGCCAGTAAGGTAAAGTGACTTGCCAGGGTCACACAGCTAGTAAATTGTGCAAGGCCACAATTTGAACTCAGGACAATGAGTCTTTTTGACTCTAGACCTTGCACTCCATCCATTGCATCAATTAGCTGCCCTGAAATAATAGCTAACACTTATAGAGTTTTATTATGTACCAGGTGCTGTGCCAATCTTGTTACAAATATTATCTCACTTGTCCCTCACAACAACTTTGGGAGTACGTGCTATTATTATTCCCATTTTAAAGTTGAGGAAGCTGAGGCAAACAGAAATTAAGTGACTTACTTAGACTCACACAGCTAATATGGCTCTTGAGGTCAGATTTGAACTCAGGTCTTCCTGACTCTAGGATCAGTGCTCTCCACACAATGCCACCTTACAGCCCCTAACATATATTATCTCATTTGATCCTTGTAAAAACTCAGAGAGATAGATGCTATTATTAGACCCACTTTACAAATAAGGAAACAGATTCAGAAAGAGGAAGTCAGGGTCACCCAACTAATATGCGCTTCTGAAATGGAATTTGAACTTAAGAAAGACCTTCCTGCTTCTTACTCCCAGAATATTCTATACATTCTATCATCCAGCTGTCTCAGGAGGAATACAATAACAATAGCTAATGTTTACAGTTTGCATAAGGTTCAAGAAGTTCCGTATATACCTTTTCCCATTGGATCCTCCCAACAATCCTGTAGAGTAGGTCTTGTAAAAGCAGTATCTAAAGTTTAGTATGAAGTGAAGTTTATGGCAAATATCAAGAATAACAAAAAGGGATTTTTTAAGGGATGTTAAAAGCAACAGGAACTCCAGTAATTATTTAGAGAGATCAAGGCCTGCTTGTTGTGCCTGCATCATGTCAATGGAATGATAACAGATAACAGGACAATTCCATTTCTGTCTTGCTTTTATTTTTCTCTGAGAAAGAGAAGGAGCTTTAGTTTGGGAAGGACAGAAAAAATGGTTAAGAAGGAATTGAAACCTAAAATAAGGAAGGAAATAGCATGAGAGCCCCAAGTTGCCCTCAATGAGTTCAAGTCAACAGGCTGTGATGAACTGTAATCACAGGATACTGAAATCACTTGCAAATAGGATTGCTGAGCCATAATCAGTGATCTTCAAGGAATCTCTGTGAGTGAGAGAGGTGCCAAAAGATTAAAGACAAGTAAATATTGCTTTGATTTCTTTCAAAGGGGAAGAAAGTGAATGTTTAAAACTAAAGACTTGCAAATTTGACTTCGATTCCTTGTAAGATTCTAGAACAAATGAGCAAAGTGATGGAGGTGATCACAGAGGACCAACATGGGTTTATTAACAAAAATCTTGTCACACTAACTACTAACTTCATTTACTTTTTTGATCAGGGAATACCAGGCATATAGAGAATGTCAGCATGGCATTTGATAAGTCCTCTTATGATATCTTTATAGACAAAATCAAGGGTAGCGATTATTATCCCATTTGATCCTTGCAAATCCTTGGTTTCAGAATTGTTTAACTGATTAGATACAAAAAATATTGATTTATGATTCATTATCAACTTGGATGGAAGTTTCAAGTTCAGTGTTTCATGATTCTTTCTTTTGACCTGTTCTATGCAAAATTTTTAACAGTAGCCGAATGACAGAATTGATAATGTGCTTGTCAAGTTGGCACATGACACAAATCTGAGAGTGGTTAGCTAATGATTTGATGATGACAGAGTATGGGTCTGGAAAGATTTCCACAGTCTGGAAAAGTGGGCTAATACCAATAAATCAAAATTTATTTATTTTCATACTCCAAAGATACAGAATATTATTAATTTGGATACTTCTTCCACTGAAAAAGATATCAATTTCCCTATGGTTTTGTGGTTGGTCTTCCTAGATTACTGAAGTGGAAAAAAATCACACTATTCAGTTTCCTGGTGATAGTTCTCTTTGTTCTTACTGATTGCAGTCAGTTGCTAAGCTCAAAGAAGAAGCCTTTTCAACTTGGCAGCATCTTCCAGAAATTGTTTTTGTCTAGTCTAGTGACCCTAGTCTCAGGCCATTATTAGGGATCAGAGTAGAACTTTAGTGGAAAAAAATGAAATTTTATAGTGATCAATGTAAAACTCTAGAATAGGGTTCAAAAAGTCAATTGTATAACTATAGAATCGGGACACATCTAGACAGCAGATCACATGAATAAACCCTAGGGATTCTAGTGGACTTTGACCTGTAAATGAGGTAGCAGTATGATATAATTAAACAATTCCAAATATTTGTGGACGTGGCAGCTAACTAATCTTAAGCGACATTAATGAAAGTATGATGCCCTGCCATGAGATCAGGTCACACCTGTAGTATTGATTCCAGTTCTAGAAACTGTGTATAAAAGGGGCATTCACAAATTGTAGTTTGTTGAGAAGAGAGTATCCAATATAATGAGAGAACTTGAAAAGATGCCATAATCAAGGTCAGTTGAAAAAATTGTGAATGTTTAGTCTAGAGAAAAGAAAACTTGGGGGAAGGACTAAATGATGGTTGTACTTGAATATTTGAAGAGTTGTCATATGATAGAGAATTTAGATTTGTTTTGATTGACCCAAAAGGGTTGACTATGAACACTTGTGGAGGTAGGGAAACAGATTTCATCACAACATAAGGCAGAACTGCCTAACAAGTAGAGTTGTCCAAAAGTATAATAGAATGCTTTGGCAGGTAGTGAATTTCATGGCTTTAGGTGACTTTGAGTAGAGCCTGAATCATCACTTGCTTAGGATATTGTGGAATGGATTTGTGATTTAGGTAGGAATTGGAATAGGAATAGGAAGGTTCCCCTTCAACTCCAATTTTGATTAACTTCAGGTTTTTGTAGAGTTAAGGATATTATGATTTGATGACAATAATTACATTTGGGAAAAGTTAAAATATGTTTACATGTTAATTGGATAATTTGTGTACTTTCGTTTATTCATAAGCTTATTAGTCAGTTGATATGGGGAACAGTTTTTCATAGATCATTACACATTTGTGAAGCTCACAAACATACTTTTCTATTTCAATTTGTTTTTCCATTTCTATTTCGAGCAAGCAAAATAGGAAAACTAGAAAACAGGTCTTGAAATGTACTTCCTTAGTTCATTTTCTGTACTCTGTTCCAGCTCTAACTAGTATAACTTTTTTAAATGGGCCATTTATTTTTATTTTAATCTAAATGTCCTTTAAAAAAATAGCAGGGAAGGAAAAACATTTTTAGCTTGGCTAAGAAAAACAAACAAGCTTAAACAAATAGCAGACGCAAAATATTCAGGTAGAGTCAGTATTTTTGTTTCATTTTGTTTTTACAATGCATTCTGTATGTTCCAATGGAAAAGAGAATTTCTTTCATCATTTTAAATGAACCCACTCCTCTGTGGAATAAAGCAAAGAATAAAATTGGTCACAACCTCTGTCATATAACTTGACTCTTTAATAATCTATAAATATTATTTCAAACCAAAAAATGCAGTTTTTTTCATTGTACTTTACTATTCCTGATCATACCACTTAAAATCAGATAATTGCCAGATAATGGTGGAGGTGAAGAAGAAGACCACTTAGCTATGTAGCAAGCTGTCATTTAGACTCATTCAGCATGCCATAAATGGATATTTGTCTAACTCCATGGGATTCTTTTCTATTTTAAAGTTAGGATTGATTATTTAAAGCATACTACTTCAGCTAAGGCTATGCACAAGCAAGGTAGGCAGCCACCTAGAACACTCGCTATTGGAGGTTAACAAAGGACTTGGTTACTTTTTGTGCTACATTTTACAAGTGTACATTAACATATTTTAAAATTAAAAAGCATTTGTTTTCTCTCCTCTCAACGTCACCCCATTCAGAAGAAAGAAAAACAAACCTCTTGCAACAAGTATGCATAGTCAAAACAAAACAAATTTCCGTATTGGCCATTTCTGAAAAATACATGCTTCATTCTGCATTTTGAGTCTATAGCCTTTCTGTCAGGAGATGACCAAACTGTTTCTTCATCAGTCCTCTGGAATCCTAGATTACCACTGAAGAGATCAGAATTCTTAAGGTTTTTTAAAGTTGTTTGCCTTTGTAATGTTGATGTTATTGTATAAACTGTTCTTCTGGTTCTGTTCACTTCATTCTGCCTCAGTTTAGACAAGTCTGAAGTTTCTTTGAAACTTTGGTAGTTTTCAAACTAACCAAATACAATAATAATAACAATATCTAGCATTTATATAATGGGTTTTAAGGATCGTAAAGTGCTTTTTATGCATTATCTCCTTTGGACCTTATAATTTAAGTTGCACCAAATATCCAAGGCCATTGATGGAATGGGTACAATTTTCAACAACTCAAGGTGTGTGGAGGAGTCTGGGGAATACAGTTTTCAATACAAGTCTGGGATACAATTATGTTTGGTTGTCTCAGCTCTGTTTATCCCTTTATATTTTGGCCCATATTCCTGAGTTGGTACAACCTGCCAGACATCACCTCTTGCTCTCTCATTCTCTGTATCCTTCATCCCATCCCCACCCTCCACTATGGAAATGAAGACTCTATTGATGTTATAAGAGAGATAAAACATAGAATAATCTTTACATTTTGCTTGGAAAACAAGGCCTATTCAAAGCCCTTTTGACATCTTAAGTGCCACCACTCTGGATGTTTCTTTAATGCCTACAGTTAACTAGTGTGTAGTACAGTTACTATCCATGGAGGGTAGTGTCCTCAACAGACTGGCTGTGCTAAAATGATCCTGGTTTTTAAAATCTGAACCCAAAATGCCTTTCCATTGCCAACGAGGCTGATTCATGGAATATAGTTTAACTATTCCTTTATTGAAGAAGATTTTTAGAAGAGGTTTTTCAACATAGAACGGAATAATATCTGAGCAATTTTCTCTCTAAAGACTGACCAAATTCATCTTGAAAATTGCCTCATTTTGGGGGCACTATATCAAATTGTCAGGTACTTATTTTTGTAATTAACAGCCCTTATCTCATGAATACGAACATATTTCTGCACATTATAAAGCTTAAAGTACTCTTGAAGCCCGTATTACTATTTTTCTGTGTTACCTCTTCAGTCTTTTAGTGTTAAAGTTGCTAGATATTTTCTTGACTCTCATTATCTTAATTTATTGACCAATTTAAATTTGATTGTCTGTTTACTCAGAAATGAGTTGGGCGCATTCATATTATGATAATACTGTTGAGTGGATATTATGAAATTTATAAATAGTCTAAATCTTTAGGATGCTCTTATCCTGCCCTGTTTTCATCTGCTAAGAGGATAAAGGCTAATTCTTTAAAATAAAGACTTATGCTTATTTTTTTAATCCATTAAGGTAGCATGGTGATGAGAACATAAAAAAAAGTAGTCTTCCGGTGGAAAGGATGAGTTCTAATTACCCCACCTTGTTGTCCAAGTCCTGTTTTAGCAAGGGAGGGGCAAAAAGACTTGTCAACAAGAGGGTGGCTCGTAGGCAATAAATATTTTTGGTTACAGCAGTTCCTTTATATTGATCATGAAAATCAAGCAGAGGCTGGTGATCTGCACCAATGGAAACAGTACCCACCTCATGAACTTTTTTAAATATTGAGGATTAAGCTACTATAGGTGCAAGCACAGTTTTTATACTTACACAACGATGTAAGTATAAGTCCAATATAGAAGAAGAATTTAAATATAATTCCAAATAGTAACAAAATCCTCTTGACTTGGAAGTTGATTTTCATCCCATTTTATCAAGTAGAGATTAGGATCATAGGCTTAGATCTGGAAGGACCTCAAGAGGTCAGCTAGCCCAACCTCCTCTTTGAACAATGGAGGAAACAGAAACCCAAATATGTTCTTCACAAGAAGATACTTCCCCAAGTTAACATTATTTTAAAAAAAACACTAGCCTTTAGACCAAGGTCCTCCAACTGCTAGAGGCAGGTAGGTGACACAGTCTGGGCCTGGAGTCAGAAAGACCTGAGTTCAAAACTAGCTTCAGATAATTATTAGCTATGTGATCCTGGGCAAGTCACTTGTGTTTTCTTCAGATTCTTCAACCTTAAACAACACCCCTACCTTGTAGAGCTATTATGAGTGTCAAGTAAAATAATATATGTAAAGTATCTGGCACATAGGTGGGGCTATATAAATGCTTATTCTTTCTCTACCCCACCAGATTTTCTTTTGTACCACCATTATTCCAAAAGAGAAATTCTATTATACTTAATATACATTTATTAATTAATCAATAAGACTTTATTTAGCTCTTACTATGGGTGGCCAGGTGGTACAGTGGATAGAGTGCTAGGTCTGAAGTCAAGACTACTCTTCCTGAGTTCAAATCCAGCCTCAGACAACTAGCTGTGTGACCCTGGGCAAGTCACTTAAACCTTTTTACCTCAGTTTGCTCATTTATAAAATGATCTGGAGAAGGAATTGGCAAAGCACTCCAGAATATTTGCCAGGAACACCCCAAATGGGGTCCAAATCTTCAGATACAATGGGAACAATTCAACAGAGACGATAACAACAAATCTCTTACTATATAAGCAATCCCCTAAGGATACAAATTCAAAGACTGAAAAAAACCTTATTCTCAAGAATTTTACATTCTAATGGAATACAATAAGCATATATAAAAATATATATTAAAATATACTTTAAAAAGAATGTAGTTCAGTAAAATAGGGGAACTAGGTGAAACAGTAGATAAAGTTCTGGGCCTGGAGTTAGGAAAACTCTTCTTCCTGAGTTCAATTCTGGTCTCAGATACTTACTGGCTAGATGACCCTGAGCAAGTCATTTACCCCATTTGCTTCAGTTTCCTCACTTGTATGAGCTGGAGAAGGAAATATATCTTTGCCCAGAAAACTCCAAATGAGGTCACAAAGAGTCAGACACAACTGAAAAATGACTGAACAACAATAGTGGTTCAATAAAAAGTAATTTGGCAAGGAGAGCACTAGCAGCTGGGAACAGAAAATCAAGAAAGACTTGTAGATGGTGATAGTTATTTTTCATCTTGAAGGAAGAAAGGGATTCTATGAGTCCATTGTAGACATAGAGTAGGCCCATTAGAAAAGTATGCAGATGGAAGATGGAGCACAGTATGGGAAGAACAAAGGCCAGCTGGATGAATTTTTTTTTTAATTTAGAAAGGGCAATGATTTACAGAGAGGCCCAAAAGATAGGGTAGGTCCAGGCAGCCAAGGATTTAAAAACTAAACAACATTTTATATTTTATCTCAGAGGCAAGGAAATTATCATTACATTCATCTAGGAATTTATCCACTGATCTGGTTTTACCTGAGAAAGAACTGTGGTTCTATGTGGTTCTAGTATCTAGATGGTTAAAGTTCTCTATCATTATTATATCATGCTCTTTTGTCAGATTTGTAATCTTATTTTCTCCTCACTTTCCTTTTTCCTTTCCTTCAGGTCCGGTGGCCTATACCATAGCCCCATGACAATATCAAATCTACTTCTCTCTCAGTTGCTAGTTGTTGTTGTTCAATCTCTTCATGATCTCATTTGGGATTTTCTTGGCAAAAATACTGGAGTAGTTCTCCATTTCCTTCTCTAGTTCATTTTTAAAATGAGGAAATTGAGGCAAACAGGATTAAGTGACTAGCCCCAGATCACATAGCTAAGAAGTGTCTGAAACCAGATTTGAATCTTTCTAACGCCAGGTCTGGCCCTCTTTGCACTGTGCTTCTTTTTTTTTTTTTTAACCCTTGTACTTCGGTGTATTGTCTCATAGGTGGAAGATTGGTAAGGGTGGGCAATGGGGGTCAAGTGACTTGCCCAGGGTCACACAGCTGGGAAGTGGCTGAGGCCGGGTTTGAACCTAGGACCTCCTGTCTCTAGGCCTGACTCTTACTCCACTGAGCTACCCAGCTGCCCCCTGCACTGTGCTTCTTAACTGCCTTCTATCTCAGTGATTTTCATTCAGATTCCTCTGTCATGCTTCTACCCTTCAGTTTCTGGATTTCCTCATTTAAGTATATTTTCTCGATATGTAATCTTATTTTTGTGCCTCTTTTTTTTCTTTTTGTCTGTTCTGTTACATTCTATTCAGCTGGTTTTGAATAAGCTCATATTCCAGTTATAAGTTCTATCTTAGCCAGTCTGGATATAATTCATGGAACTGAATTTGCCTCCTTCCTTCCTCTTCCATCTAGGATCTCTGTTTACCCCCATCTAGTCTAGAACTTGTTGGTCTGCACTTCATTGAGTGGTTATGAAAAGAAAGAAACCATTCATTGAAAACAGTCAAATGCCCAAGGAGACCTGGCATTATTAGCAAAGAATCATATGCAGGAGAGAGTCCTTGAAAATCCATCCAATCTTCTTTTCTTCAGATGTGTATTTGCCTAACCCTTGACAACTAGGTGACAATAAATCCAAATTTTTAAAATATCTCCAAAGAAGGAGGTTGTAACATCTTCTTCATTAATACATTGTTACTTAACATCGATAACATGTAAGATCTCTTATGGCTTAAGTTTTCATCTGGAAAAAGAGTAGACAACAGATCTCTGGAGGATAACCAAGCCTCTTCAATGTAGAATATGTAGAGTCTTAGAACCAGAAACAGTGCTGGAGTTCATGCCGTTCACCTTGGAACCAGTCAAGGCAGAAGCACTTATCAGTCCATGAACACTAGGTTAGGAACTCCTGCTCTGTTGGAATGTAAGCTTTTAAGGACATGGACCATCTTTCTTTTGTATCTGTGTCCCCAGTTCTTTGAACAAGTTTCTAGAATATAGTAAGTGCTTATTTGAATGCTTTTTATATCACTGGTCCATTCATGGGTTTTAAGAGTTCACTAGGTCTTAAGAAATTATCTAGTTTGATCCTCTTATTTTAAAGATGAACTCAGGTTCTGAATATTTGGCAATTTATAGACTGTTTTTTAATATCTCTTGTTTTTCATATTTCTTACTTTACCTTTTCATAGATGTAAGAAGTCTTTTCTGCATTCCTAGATTTTAAGTTCCTTTATACTAAGGATGTTTCTTTTATATTCCCCAAAGCAACCAATTCAGAATCTTTTTTTTTTAAACCTTACCTTCTGTCTTAGAATCTTTATAAGTATCAGTTCCAAGGCAGCAGAGCAGTAAGGGCTAGGCATTTGGGGTTAAGTGGTTGCCCAGGGTAACATAGCTAGGAAGTGTCTGAGGTCAGATTCTCTTGACTCCAGGTCTAGTGCGCTATCCACTATACTACCTAGCTGGCCCTAATGCGGAATCTTATCATGTTTTTTGTAGTTTAGTTGTTTTTCAGTCATATCTAAGTCTTCATCATTCCAGCTAGGTTTGTTTCTTTGTTCATTTTTGGCAAAGATACTAGAATAGCTGGCCATTTCCTTTTTCAGCTCATTTTACAAAAGAGGAAAGCAAGGCAAATAGGGTTAAGTGACTTGCCTAGGGTCACACACCTAGTAAATGTCTGAGAACAGATTTGAACTCAGGAAGATGAGTCTTCCTGACTCCAGGCATGGTGCTGTATCCCCTGCACTATCTAGCTACTTATCAGAGTAGACATTTATTAAAAATACGTTGAATGAATGGACAATGTGAAGGACTCCTAGAGACCAGAAAGCCTTAATCCAAAGAAAGTCAGCAAATTGATGGAAGAGATATTTTTGGACCCAAGATCCTTTTTATCATTCTCAAGCAGTATAAAACTTACTTGTCTAGAAAGAGAGAAGAGGATTTTGAAAAAGGAAGGAAAGAAAGTAAAAGCCCAGGACCATATGCAACTGGTCCACTGGTATGCCATAGAGGGAGAAAGAGGCTGAACCTTGAAAGAGATAGGGATAATGGAGAGTAGGTGGGATGGGAGGAAGGTAGGAAGGAAGGAAGGAAGGAAGGAAGGAAGGAAGGAAGGAAGGAAGGAAGGAAGGAAGGAATTAAAA
>NC_058130.1:475363691-475377515 GCF_016433145.1 Gracilinanus agilis | reverse complement strand
AAGAAAGAGAGAGAGAGAAAGGAAGGAAGGAAGGAAGGAAGACAGAAAGAAGGAAAGAAAGAAAGAGAGAAAGAAAGGAAGAGAAAGAAAGAAAGAAAGAAATGGTTGGGACAAGGGAGAAAGGGAGGACTAGTAGAAGAGACATGAAAAATCGGAGATAAACCCAAACAGAGTAGGGAGTTTGTTGTGCCGAGAGTTTCAAAGGAGCACATTTCATATACTTTCAAGTTTGGTTGGAACTGGTAATTTTTGTTAAAGATCTCCAGAGATGAGGAGTCTATATCTAGCCCCTACAGAACTCATTCCTTTTATATGAAGGAGTCCTTAAGAAAAAACATTCCATAAGAAAGGTTTGTCTTGTCCATAGCAGTTCTAGCATTCTTTGAGTCTATGAATAGGCCCCCAATAAATATTTGGTGAATTGAATTAATCTTAGTTGTGTTCTCATGATGCAATTTAAACCCATTATTTCCTCTTGTTTATTGTAAAATTTACATGACAATTCTTAACCAATCAGGAAAAAATAATATTGTGTCTAGAACCTGGATTCAATAAAATTAATTTTTTAAAATAGAGATTTTAGCATCTTCTGTCACAGATACTAATGTGGGCAGGGCTTTTTATTTGATTGTATCCAGCTGAATAGTGGAGCCACACTAATAATGGTCTTTCACCATCTCAAATACCAGCTCCCTATCCCTTTCCCCAGGAGCCGTCGTCATATGTAAGCCTATATGAATATGAACATATGAATGTATGTAGTTATATGACTAGTGCCACCTCATGCCATCCTTTGATCTGAAGTTCACATACGTGCCTTATTTGTTCCTTCAGCATAATATCTGAAATATTCTTTAGAAATGAGTAGTCTGAGCAGAAACTGAAAATTAAGGCAGGATCTTTTATAACTTCATAGAAGGGAAGCTTAATAATGCTAAGACTAACAATAACAATAATTTCCATTTTACAGTGCTCATAATAAATCAGTGAAGTAAAGTGAATTATTATTCCTGTTTTGTAGGGGAGGAAACAGAGGGTTAGAGAACCGAAATCTCTAACTATAGACAGATAGGTGCATTAAAATTCAGGGCTTCTGATACTAACTCAATCTGTCTTTGCACTATGCTTATGACTATTGCAACACTTTGACAGTCATAAAAAACTTCTTAGTGCCAATTTTTGTCATCTTTGCCCCATTGACTTCTTTCAGTGTTGCCCCTTTTCCAACAATAACTTTTTTCTTCAAGTAAAGCATGACCAAAATGTAACAGTATGAAAAGAACACTGGGCTAGAATCAAGGTTCAGGGTCCTGACATTTAGGATGGATCTAGACAAATCATTTTACACCTCTCTGAGTCAAATTCTTCCTCTGCAAAATAAAGGCATCGCACAGGATGGTTTGTAAAGTCATTTCCAGCTCTAAGAGTTCATGAGAATGGATAAATCCAAAGCTAGGTAAGACCTTGAAAATTATATTTTCACTTTTCGTGCTTAATGCTCCCCTCCTGCAATACTAACCCAAAACACTCACTACCATTCTCATTGTCAGAAAGCTTCATCAATAAGTTGTTTAGTAAATATTTATTAAACATATACTTGGGGCAATTAGTATAGTAGATAGAGTGCTGCTTCTGAAGTCAGAAAGACCTATCTTCCTGAGTTCAAATCTCAGACACTTACTACCTATGTGACCCTGCATAAATCACTTGTTTGTCTCAGTTTACTCATCTGTTAAATGAACTAGAGAAGGAAATGGCAAAGCACTCCAGGGTCTTTACTAAGAAAACCTCAAATGGAATCACTCAGTGTTGAACACCACTGAAAAATGAATAATGAAATGAAATAAAACAATGAAAAATGGTCTGTTAAAAAAAAAAAGTTGGGGGAGCAGTTAGGTAGCACAGTGGATAGAGTACCGGTTCTGAAGTCAGGAAAATTCATCTTCCTGACTTCAAATCTGGCCTCTGATACTTACTAACAACAACAAAACATCTACTATGTACTCGGTTCTATGTTAGGCACTGTGGGAGAGACAAACAAACACAAGATATGGTCTTTCCCTTTAAGAAGTTGTAATATGGTAGCAGAGACAATATTATCAAACATAACAAAGCAACAGCAAGCAATGCAAGAATGAGTATGGTTTAGTGCTAAAATGTGGTACTACCAGAGGTAGGAATTGTAGAATCTTAGAAAAACTGGGAGGTCATTGAGGGCTAGAATGGTCAGGGAATGCTTCAGAGAGCTTGATGGAGGGAGAACCCTCCTTCGAGATGGCGGAAGTGTAGACAAGGGAAAGAAATGGCCTGGGTCAGGGCTAGTGGAAATGGTGTCTTGAAAACAACATTGGATTCAGAGTTAGAGAATCTTCATTTAAATCCCACTTCTCTCTACTTAATACCTCTTGTTTGGGAGGGAACCTTTTGGGATTACAATATATATAAAAGAAAGGGGTAGGGACTAGATAATTTCAAATCCCGTTCAGCTTTGGGTACCATGATCCTGTGGCTAAGTTAGCCTGGCCAGGTTATAGATAATGTCAAAGTCAAGTGGATTTATTTAGACTTTATGAGGTAAAAATGAAAAGCAAGCAAGTAGGTAGGAAGTAGCCTGAGGATCAGGGCAGGGTAGTTTTCCAGCCCTCTCCCTCTATGTTCTTTCAGCAACAGTGGTGTCAACAAGCCTGGGCTAAAGCCCTTATCTCATAAAGGAAATAATGAAAAAGTAGAGAAGTAAATATCTGCTTATATATGAGTTACCAATTTAGATCAAAGGACAGTTTCATTTCAGAAGGAAATGAAAATATCTCTTTGAAAATGTCTCCCTCATTAGTGGTCAGGTATCCTTGCTTAGGACACAGTCTCATTTGTTTGTTTTTGGGGTTTTTTTGTACTTGGGTCAGGGGGTTTAATTTTTCTTTACAATCCTCATGGCAGTGGTTTCATATAAGCTTTTCTTAGTGGTTGTAGTTGATCTACTACTGTCTAGTAGTAGATACATGCCTCTTTCATGCTTTCCCTTTTTCCTTCCTCTTCTTCCTCCTCCTCTTCCATTATCAGTTATTGGTTAATTTCCTTGGTATCCCCAAAGTATATTTGCATTGGTTGCAGAGCCAGCAATCTGAATCAGCTCATCTGAATCATCTTACTTCAATATGAAGTCATGTATAAGAAATAACACCTGGGAGTAAGGGGCGAGATGAGGTGAGGGATTGGAGGGGCAGGCAGAACAAAGATAACCCACGTTCCAAGAGCTTCTTTGGTTTATACTTCTATAGATACACTCCCCATAAACATTTGCTGATCACATGTACTGACTAGTAAAACCAAGAATGAATCACCTAAAATTACTCATAGAAAATAAATCTATTTTTTAAATTGGAGGCTATTTGCTTACACATGGAACTGTAATGGTGAACAGGCAACTTTGTGAAGTGTGCTAACTGCAAATGTCATCCCATGACAGCTGATGAACACAACAGTCCCAGTGAGGTGAAAAGAAGGGGTCATGGGACATGATCGTTCTTCAACCATGGAGTGTGGTTAGTGATTAGAATCAGGCGTTTATATTTCCAGCCTTAGCCTAGCGAGTTGCATGTAGTAGGTGCCTACTACATCGATCTAATTGATGAGTGTGCTATGAATAAATGGACGATGTAAATGGCCACTTATCTAGAGTTTTCTCTCATGTTTTCATGTGGTGAATTAACAGGAAAAAGTACTATCAAATCGATCAGTCCACCTCGTGCTTAATAAGTGCTTCATAAATGCTGGTTGATGTGTAGTAGCTGTGTGATTGTAGGATGGGGCAGGGGACTGATCCCCAAAGGGGACAGTCTACTTAAGGAGTCAAAGCTAGCAAGCATACAGTGCTTAAAGAACAAGTACTTAACTATTCTGCACAGTCTAGAAGTACAGTTGGAGCTCAGAGAAAGGAGAGATTAGTGAGAGCTGGAGTACTGCAGGAAGACTTCTTAGAGGAGGCAAAACTTACGTGGGGCTCTAAAACAGGAATTGTTAAGTTTTTTTGTTTTGTTGTTGTTGTTGTTGTTGTTGTTGTTGTTTTGTATTCAGATCCTCTGCATTCTGGTGAAGCCTACTTACCCTTCCTCAGAATCATGTTTTTAAATGATTGAAAGAAATGCTACATTTTAATTAGAAGTTAGTAAAAATAAAGATGTAAAAAAATTTTTTCCTGTCCAAATTTACAGATTCCATGACATTTCTCTTTGGGTCCCTGGTAAGAGCTTTTGCTTTACATACTGTTTTTTACTTTAGTTTATTTTGTTTTTGTTTTGGGGTTTTGGCTTTACATGTGTATTCTATTACAACAATGAATGATGTGGAAATATGTTTTGCATGATAATATTGATCAAATTTCCTACCATCTCCAAGAGTGGGAAGAGAAGACAGGAAGGGAAACGATTTGCATCTTATAACTTCAGGAAACATATGTGGAAAATTATTATTACATGTAATTGGGAAAATAAAATGTCTTTTAAAAAGAACTATTGCTTTAAAGGTTTTAATCTATAGGATATAGATTTAGAACAGGATCTTAGAAGAGGGATTAACCAACCCAATCCCTTCATTTTATACACGGGGAAACTGAGGCCCAAAGATGTAAGGTGACTTGCCCAAGGTCAAACAAGTAACAGAACTGAGGCTTAAGGACTGGTTTTCTGACTCTACCACTGCATCACCTAGAAGAAAAGGGAAAGTGGACCTTGTAGAACAAGGAAATATAGATTAAATGGTAAGGGAACTAACTAGCAGGGCAGAGTATGTTCCATTTGCATTATTTTTAAGCTTAAATTTATTTACATGAAGAACATGTGGCAAGCAGGAAAGCAGTCATTCAGGGAGCCTAAGGCAGTGCTAAATGTGTTGGGTCCAAGGGGGTGGGGTTCACCGAATGCAAATGAATAGTGAACAATATGTATGACTCAAAATACCCGTTATGCCTTCAATATGAGACTGTGGGAAGCTAGGGGTTGACCTTTTAAAGGTATTAAAATTACAAACGTTGTTGACCACATTGTTTCTTAGTACTATCATATTTAACTGAAGATCCCACTCAGAGTCTGTATGGGGTAAGTGATTCCTTTGTGTCCCAGATAGCATTTTGGGGATGTTTTCCCTCTTGAGATCTGGACAACAAAAAGCCAAAAATCTGATCATTCTCAGTCTCCTCTTAGGTCCTCCTGGACCTAATCCCAAGGCTGCAGTTCTCACCACGTTATACATTGCCAGGCGGAGTGAGAGTCTGAACAGATAAAAGTAGTGGTGCCTGCTAGTAGAAGGTAGGGTGTGTGGCTAAAATGTTGTCCAGCCAGAAGTTCTTTCTAGGTAATATATCGGGCTGAAGTGCTGGGTTTGAAGTCAGGGAGTCCTGAATTTAAATCCTGCCTCTGATATTTAATAGCTGTTTGACTCTGGGCCAATCACCTAACCTCTTTGTCTCAGTTTCCTCATTTATAAAACGAGAGACATTAGATTCAGTGACCTTCAAAGTCCCTTTCAGCTCCAGATCTATGATCCTTTCCTATTGTTGTCTGTCAACTTCTTTCTCTCTGGACATATAAACTCTGATGTCCGAAGAATAAAACAAAAAAAAATTAGATGAACTGAAGCCTCTCTTATGATATTATAACCACTTCATGGTTTCATCCCGACATAACTTGTGTGGCTGAGGAAGTAGAGAGGGTCACCAGAATTACTCCTAGCGAAAAAGAGCCCTTCTAAGTAGACCTTTTGCCCCCTCTTTGGGAACTTCTCCAAAGCTAGCCAAAATAAGTATTACCAGCATAACAACTACATAATTGATAAATCATCTCTTTGAACATCTTGCCTTGATAGTTTCCAGGCATTCAGATAAATTCTCTTAAAAAAAATAAAGTGAGTGGATTATTGGTTTTTCATTTGGGAGGAAAAAGCGGACAAATGAACTATGTTTTCGAAGGTGCTGTGTGACACAAGAGAGCTGGCCAGCAGAGGAAGAATAATGAATTCAATATTGGCTGCCCTAGCTATATTGGGAAACTAGATGGACCCTGGATTTTCAGTCAGAGGACTCCTGTTCAAAACTCGACCCTGCTTCTTACTGTCTTGCGTGACTTTGGGCTGAGGGTATTTGACTAGTTGGCCTTTAAGGGTCCTTCCAGTTATAAATATCTGATTCTGTGATTGTTATGAGTGCAAGTTGGGAAACACGAGTCTAACATTCAGAAAATTACATCTGTAGTTGGTTATATGTGTGTTTGTGTTTATGTTTTCTGAATCTCTGTTTATTTGTGTTTGGCCCACTTCCCCAATGGATTGAACTTTGTCTTCTATTTTCTTTGTGTAACTCCCCCAAAGCACCTAATGGAACTACAATGAGGGAACTCAATAAATGTCAGTCTACCAAAAGAAATGGATCTATTCCACTTCCTCCAGAACATTTTATTTTAATTGGCAAATGGAGACTTGCCTTTAATGCAAGAGTAAAAATGGAACATTAAAGGGGAAACAGCTTTACCTTTCCTTTGCTTTGTAAAAGTTCTCACAGATTCATACTTTTAAAAAGCAAACCCCAGATCTCTTGCATAGGAGCGAAAGAAATTATTTTTGCTTCAAAGGCAAAAACACAAAAGAAATGTAATTGTGTATATAGACATGTCCTGCTATAGGAGAAAGTATAATGATCATATATGTTAAGGGCAAGGGGCAAAAGAAATCCTAGTTTGGGGGCATTTTTTCTTCATTTAGAAATAAATCTTTTGTAGGAATTTCCCCCCCAAGTTATTCTGTCAGTTTATAGATTTATACAAGGAGTTTCATTTTTTCCCCTTTTTCTGACAAATCAGCTTTTTTGAAATTATATCATATTGAAACTAGAGAGGAAGGGAATGGAGAGCTGAATTGTTAATATCAGAGACTTCTGGAAATTCCCCTTTTACAATATGTGGATCTTTCTTTCTTAAAAACATTTTTTTCAGCTATATTTTTGGGATTTCCTGGCAAAAATAACTGACCATTTCTAATGTGTGACTGAAAGAGAGCTGAGATTAAGTCAGGATTCTGTGTCTGGATACTTATTAGGGGAGTAAGGGAAGGGGGAGGAGAGGAGGACTGAGTTGCTTAGGAGAAGGGTGCTACACATACACATAATCTTCTCAAATACCTCCTCACATAGAAGACAACATATTTGATTGCAAACAATGGATAACATGTGAGCAATAATCTCTTGCCACCCGATCTTCACTTAGAATCTGGTAGCTATTATATTTAAATCACAAAAATACTTGCTTATATTCTTGAAGGAGATATTCAATCCCATGTGCATTCAGCTAGGAGCTACTGTCCTGGGGAATGAACATGAATACATATTGATATCAATATGTGCACGTGTGTTTATATACATATACATATACATACAGACATACATAACTATTTTTATGTGTTTGGCATGTAACATGCCCTAGTGAGAACTTGTATTCTTACTACAGAATGCACGTATTTTTAAGCCATTACAATGTAAGGTTAATTCAAAATAATATTCAACTCATAACACAGAAACTCTCAGAGTGAAATATTAGTTGAGAATGGATGACTTCCCTAGGTCCCAGTCACAAGCAAGGCTTGTGTTTAGTCTGTAAAGAGCTGCTTCCAGGTAGACAGGTTTAACGTGGTTTTGGCAGAGGCAGTTCAAGGAAGGAAAAATCCCGTCCTTCATTGGTTGGACGGCTGCCTGGAGAATGTGCAGGTCTCAGCTCAAATTGACAGCTGGAATGTACGTTATGGTGTGACACCCAGTCTTGAGAAGGATGAGGGGTTATGCTAATTAATTTAAGGCCCCTCTGGGATCAGTTCACCAGTTGGCTAAGTAAACAGTATCAAGTTGTTCTACATTGGCAAAGGGATGAGAGTGGTTACATGCCTTCAGTAGCAGACTTGAACTTGGCAGTTGGTTATTATTTGTGCCTACCCCAGGCACCTTCACGTTAGGAAAGAGAGAAGTTCATTCAGAGACTTTCTAAGTAATGTTTTTCATTCACCCCCTGCCTCTCCCCATCACCAGCCCCAGCCTCCCTATGAGAAAATTCTATTGGGAAGGAAAAGACAAAGAATTTCTCCCCAGGAAATCCCTTTTGGGAGGTGGGTGGGAGGGGATGGCCCTAGGGTTCAGTTGGCTTTCCCAGCCTTCTCAATAAAAAGAAGTAATTCTCTGATACCAGATTTCTGCCGGGAGAGTTGAAAATACATTTAGCTTTGCTTTTGAAATGTCTTGATTCTTGGGTTTCTTCTTCCTCCTACGTTGTGTTTGTTTTACTTCTAATTTTGGCTAAAAAAAGAATGTTTGGGTACAGTGTAAAAGTTTTCTCTATTCAGATTGGAAACTCCCTAGTCACTCTGAAACCGGACAGGTGCTGAGATGTATTTTTTACTCTGTCAATAAACAGTGTGTATGTATGTGAACTAAGAGTAAACTCAGGCCAGTCTATGGTAACAGGTTTTATTTAGTAGGTCCATTTCAAATACAAAATCTGAAAGATCATTTAAATAAAGAGTAGTGGCTGTTTCTTGCTGTTTATTTTTGGATCCCCCGATAGAAGCCACACTGTTCATGTTCAGGCATATGGCGCAGAAACACAGGTGTGACCTTTCTGTACTGCCTTATGCATTATAATCAGTGAAAGAAGATAAAGTCAGCTGCAGTTTAATACTAAAGCAAAAGACTCCACTAATGTTCATTTTCATTGAAAATTCTGAAAGGATAGGTGCCTCTTACCACAATGGGGTTCTACTTAATCCTAACCATTTCCCCCTATTCCTTTGCTTTCTGCAGAGCTTTCCCTGAAAAGGCAAACTATTGGTGTTTTATAAATACACAGCTGAGAACTAAAGATTTACAGGATTATACTCTAGATCACCTGTGGGGTCCTGGGCTGAATAGTAGTATAAACTTTGTTTAATGGTGCTTGGAGAAGACAGCAACAGAGAAGTCCAAAGCAAGCTTGGATGAACATTCTAGTCCTGGTTTACTGAGGTTCTACTACCTTTGTGGCCTTGGGCAAGTGACTTAAACCTTTATTGGTCTCAACTTCATCTCTAAAATAAGGGGAAGAGGAGTTGGTTTAGATCATTTCTAAAGTCCCAACTAGCTCTAACGTCCTCTGAACTTAACATCATGATTGTAGAATCAGTCCAAAAGTACCAGCAGCCAAATCCTTAGGGCATACTGAATTCCTCAGGTAAATTGCCTTTTTCCTTCAACAACTATCTAGCTAATTAATTCCAGTAGATAGATTTATTTCTGTAGACCTTACTAATTTTGAAATGGTATGTAGCAAAATTGTTTTGAGACACAGAGTTCTTGAAATCTTTTTCTTATTGGGTACCATATAATGACCAGTACCATCTGAAAACCATCTTCAGTGACCAACGCTAAATAACATCTCAGGGCAGAAGAAGGAAACATATAAAAAGAAGGGCTCCCTCCAGGTCTTAGATCTACACACCCACTCCTTAGTGATATGTTTCAGATTTTATCTCCTGGATGCAACTTCTAGAATCCTAAATTCTGGTGCCAGACCTAGAGGTGGCTTTAAGTCAAAAGATGAACATTCACTTGACCTGGCACCATAACCACCACCAATTAGCCCATGTATAGAGAACTCTGCCATCTTCCAACTCCCAAACTCCTGGGTTGGCCTTTCAAGGGTTTTTGTTTGTTTGGTTGGTTTTGGTTTTGGCCATCTGTTTAGAAACTTCAGATGTCGAACTATTTGAATGACTATATTAAGGCTAGTTGATAAGAGTATAGGTTTCTGCTGTTCATCCAATTCATTCATATACAAAAATATAGCATGATAGGTATAGGTATATGGGAAAAGAGTGGCATGAAAATTAGAATATTTTTCTTTGTAGTTGTGCATAGTAACATTTTGAGAGTTCAAATCTCAATTATTTAGAAAGAAAGGAGTTCTGTGTTAGTTTGCACTGTGGCCTCTCCCAGTCTTGTTCCGGGATTTTTTTTATTAGAAAATTGGATAACAAGGTCACATGACAGAGAACTCTGAAGACCAAACTGATGGTGATAATATAATTAAGGCAAACTGTTATTGAGTCAGTTCAGTCATGTCCGATTCTTTGTGACTCCGTTTTGGAATTTTCTTGGCAAAGATACTGGAATGGTTTGCTATTTCCTCCTCTAGTTCATTTTACAGATGAGGAACTGAGGCAAACAAAATTAAGTGACTTGCCCTGGGTCACACAGCTAGTAAGTGTCGGAGGCCATATTTGAACTCAGGAAGAGGAGTCCTCCTGATCCCAAGCCCATGCTCTATCCATTGCACCACCTAGCTGCCCCAATTAAGGCAAATGGAATTTATTAATTGGAGGTGGGGTGGGGCAGGGAAGAGGAACTTCATTTTCTGCTAGGGTCTGTAATGCCAAGAATGTTAAAATTCATTGAATTCCACTGTAATACAAGTAGAAAAAACTTCTGGGTAGTTTAACAATGAGATTTTGGGGAGTACCTAAATGGGATGCAACTGCAGCCTCATCCATCTCTGTGATGTTCCGGCTTCTACACAAATATGTCCATGACCCTGCTCCCTACATAGGCTATGTAGGCATCACTCCAACCCTCCCTTGCAGTTGGACCAGTTGACTAGGATTCATCAACATGATTGTAGCCAAACCCTTTAGCAACCAGAATAACAGTCTCTTCCTCCCTCCCTTGTGAATCCACCTGTAAAGAACCTCTAAGTGCTTCCATACCTCAAATACTACCTGGTCTAACTCTACCGCCAGGTAATGCCACTTCTTTATGGCTGATGTGGTCAAAGAATAGTGAACAGTGCAAAAAATGATGATTAACTGGGGAAGATAAACTTTGTGTATCTAAGAATGAGAAAGTAAAAGTATAGGAATTACAAGGAGTTGGGGGTGGTGAGGAAGGAGGATAGGAAAGTAAGAGTTCAGAATTGACTAAGTGGGGTGAAGAAGGTGCCTCTTTTCATAAGACAAAATGAAACAACATCCCTAGCAAATGGGGTAACTAAAGCTTATTAGGCTCAGTCCAAGATCAGAATTGCAACTGTTGAGGTTACACTGATATGATTTTTTCTTATTTATTTTTCTTCCGAGAGAGCATTTTGATAATAGAATCTATCCCGACCCACATGGCAGAAAAGGGATCTTTCAAAGTCAGCTACCATTCTACTATAAATAAACTTGTTCCATTTTCATGTAATAAAATAACTTTTCTTCTGGGAAAGAGGAACATGTAGCAGTTACTGAAAATGAGAATGTGGTCCTTCATACATGCTTTGCATTCCCTCATTCACTGGGAAGACATAATAAATTTTTAAAATTTCAGGTAAAAGACATGTAGGAACTGTTTTGTGAATAGGTTGGCTAAATCAAGAAAATATTCTTTTAGCCTTATAATAGTGGGAAAAACACTAGTCCTTTTTGTAGTTGTATGACCTTGTGCAAGTTACTTACCTTCCTTAGGTCCTAGTTCCCTCATTTGAAAAATGAAGGAATTGAACTAGACGGAGGCTCCTTCTAGTTCCAGATCTATGATCTTATGATCTTTCATCTATATCTTACTACTTTCAAAAATGAAATATAATTAGATGATTAAAAACATATTTGGCTGATGGAGCCCCAGCTGACTGATTTACCCATGTGATTTGTGTATCACAGATTTTTGGGAATTAATCACAAATCTTCCTTTTTGGGATATGCTTAAAAGAAGTGCTCTGTATCATTGCTGTCAAACTCAGATAGAAATGGGGCCACATAAGGTTCCAAATAGTCCACATATTGGCATAGTAGAAATTCTGCTTTAATGAATAGATAAGAAAATTAGTAAATACTATAACAAAGAACCTATACCACAGTTACATTGATTTGTTGCAAAGATACTTTTTCTAATTATGTAAATGCTCCCTTGGACACCTTATTTCTTCCGAAACCTTTCTCATAGTATTACAAAGATAGATTTCAACCTGATCAATGGATCTTTAGAAGCTGCTCTACTATCTCTTTACTGTCTGCAAAGGTAAATGGCAGGGTAGCTAGATGGTTCAGTAGTTAGAGTCAGACCTAGAGATGGGAGGTCCTGGGTTCAAATCTGGCCTCAGACACTTCCTAGCTTTGTGACCTGGAGTAAGTCACTTAACCCCAGTCTCCTAGCTCTTACAGTTCTTCGGCCTTGGAACTGATACTTAGTATTGATTCCAAGATGGAAAAGAAGGATTTTTTTTAAAACAATAAAAAGGTAAATGGCATAGTTTTCTCTCTGAGCACTGTCTATTTAGTGTACTGCATCAATAAAGACCTTTGGATAACAGAGCCCATGTTTGAAGGGCATTTGGTTTCCACTCACTGATTTTGGAATAGTCAAAAATCACTTTAAGAATTTTAATTCTGCCAAAAGAATGAACATAAATTTGTATTACTATGTATTAGGTAGTGGGCTAAACCCAACGAAATTTAATAAGTTCTACCTTTCCTTTGGGGGCAGCTTGGTGGCCTAGTGTGAATAGAACATCAACCAAGAGTCAGGAATATGAGTTCAAATCCAGTCTCAGACACTTACTAGCTCTATGACTCTGGGCAAGTCACTCAACCCTGCTGGCTTCAGTTTTCTCATCTGTAAAATGAGCTAGAAAAGGAGATGACAAACCATTCCAGTATCTTTACCAAAGAAACTCTAAAAGGGGTCATGAAGAGCCAGACATGACTGAACAACAACCTTTCCTTTCCATTACCTTTTTCCTAGATTTTTACGAGATGCTATTTTTATAGGCACCTGCCAGCTAAGCCAGTCTACTGTGCCCCACATGCACTTGTCCATTCCTGCCTCCATATAATTTCATTAAAATTCCCCCTACCAAGAACTCCCTTTCTATTATCCTTTCCATAATGACATCCTATCCATCCATCAAGGTCTACCTTAAATCCTGCTTTCTACAAAGTTTTCTTTCATGGCTCCCAGCCAGTAACCTCTTTCTTTTCTGGACCCATAGCACTTAAGATCTATGCTATGGAACCCAGCACTCAATGATATGCAGTCTTGTTTTGCTTCAGGTTTCAAAGCTCTTTTTCTTCATTTGCACTGCACATTCTTTAAGGGCAAGTCATAGACTGGACTGTCTTTATCCACATGGCCTTTCCTTCTCTGGATAGAGAGACGAAATTCTCTTTGGTGATCATCGATCCCATGTAGGAGGCTTTGCAGTGCTTTGGGGCTTGATGAAGTTGATGCTGTGACCTTCACAAACTAGTACCCACATAAGGATAAAAGCCCCAGAGAAAGACTCCCAACTGGAACATATGTGGGAATTTATAGACAAAAGCCACAGAGAAGAAGGCAGTGATGAGCTGCAAATTCTGCTGCTGAAAGGAGTCCCCACATCGGTGAGGTCACAGAACCAATGAGGCAGTGCCTAGAATAATGGTTACTCAGAGTTCAACACTGTATTTGCCTACACAGACATGATATGGGTGGCAGTCAGATAGGATTGCACAGGAAGCCTAAGGGAAATGGTAGGGGAAATTTGGGGAAAGTTCATAGAGACATCTCACCAATCTGTAAAGCTAATAATTCCTTTTTTATAATATTCCTATACGCCATATAGAAAGGAAGGCTCTTATTTTGGCAAGTAGATAGCCTTGGTGTACAGAATAGTCTCCTATTTTACAGAAGACATTTTAGTGGCATATGAAGCACTTTATTCAAAATCACGGGTGTGTGTGTGTGTGTGTGTGTGTGTGTGAGAGAGAGAGAGAGAGAGAGAGAGAGAGAGAGAGAGAGAGAGAGAG
>NC_058130.1:475344758-475363329 GCF_016433145.1 Gracilinanus agilis | reverse complement strand
GAGAGAGAGAGAGAGAGAGAGAGAGAGAGAGATGGGGTGTGGGGGGGAAGGGAGGGAAGAAGAGAGAGAGCAGGGATGAAAAGAAGCCCTTCTGCCTACTTGATTGAGACAGCTGCTTGGTAATCTCTGATTGAGGGGTGTTGCCTGCCATACCAGAAAAGCATGTTGGGAGTTGCCAAATGAAACTTGGTGAAGCTGGTCCCTTAGTTAACTCATTCCTGAATATCACAGCATTAAGCTCTAGCCAGAAGTTTATTAAGTAGTTTCACTGCCATGTGTTATCTAGTATCCAGAAAGCTTGGCAAGTCCCATTGTCCATCTCTGTGTCAATCCTCCCCCACCCCCTATTCCCACCATGAATATGCTCCCAACTTTACTGCAAAGTAGCTTGTCCCTGAATTCATGCTGAGGTCTCTTCCCAAGCTCTGGTTCTGGGACTGGTAGGACAAGCTAAAACTGCTTCCTGGAGTGGAGCAGGAAGAGGACAGTGTTGGAAGTAGTGTATGGCTTAAGGGTGATGAGCACAAAGGATGTGGTGATGGCAATTTCAAGAGTGGTGGTATGACTTTAGGAGGCACATTTGAGGGAAGATGGAAAGAGAGTGGAGAGAAAGAAACAAAACTTTAATGAGGGGGAAGAGTAAATATGATAGGAAAAGTAAAGAGGCATCGAGGGGAAAAAAGAAGATACACATGTGATTGTAATATTTAATAACAGCTAACATCTAAATAACAATTTAAGGTTTGTAAAGCACTTTACAAATATTAACTCATTTGATCCTTGCAACAATCCTGCGAGGTAGATGCTATAATTATCTCCATTTCTCAGGTTTAAAAGAAAGGTGACTGAGAAAGGTAAAATGGCTTCTAGCACAGCTAGGAGTACATAAAGAAGAATTTCAGTTCAGGTCTTCTGACTGCAAGTCCATTGTTCTCTCTAGAACAATCATGAGAGTGATAAAAGGAAGGAAAACAATATTGTTAAAAGCAGAAAAAGAAAGAAAATCCCAATGTTACCTTAAAAGCAATTTCCAATCTTTGGTTCTGTGTAGGACCACAGAACATTTGGGTGGAGACAAGTCAGGCTCTTTCCTTGGGAGACCATATCCAAAGGCAGAGAGAATAAAAGGTAAGAGGGACTCTTATCAGCTGTTCTCTCCCCTCTGCAAAAGAGAATGTGGGAGAGAGATTGAACTTCTCTCACCCTCTAATACAAATGATAACATAAAAATAGCTTTGCTTGGAGAAATATATGCCATTAAATCAACATGATTTGTCTCTACTAAATGAGGGGAGAGATAGAAAGACAAAGGGGAGAGGGAGGAAGGCAAAGTGAGGAAGAGAAAGAAGTCAGGCTAGGAATCCATTTTATTAGTTATAGTCTCATTTCTCCCCTATGACTTTGAAATTGTACAAGTCATTTGACCCTTCATGACACAGTCTTCTTGGCTGCCAAGTAGACATAACAAGGATGCTGTCTTATGTTTTGAAGCTCTGACGATTTTAATAAAATACTCAATTATTTTTATTAGTAGTCATGGTAATAACAATATAATAGGCAATTGCCTCAGAACAACAATAATGATTTTCCTATAAGTGATTTTAGGAGTGCTAGTGAATGGACCAGCAGGATAGAATTTCATAGAGTAGAGAAAGAAATTTAAATCAGATTCTCATTCTGATTTATTTTTTCACAGTGTTATAGAAATTGATGGTAGTAGGATCTGGAGCAGGGTAAGGTCAAGTAAATCCTAAGTGAAACACTTAAGATATAATTAGTGAATCTCAAAGGATCACCCACTGCAGTAGATGTTGTTAAATATGACGAATCTGCTAAACCCAAACTCCAGGTATAACAGTATCCCAGAGCTACCAGTCAGGCAAGGAATCTGCAGTTAGAATTGTACAGATATCTATGTCCAACTGAAGCTCTGTATTATAGGATAACGCTTAGATTGACTGTGAATTAAACCCTGCTTCTCCAAGAGGTAATGGTCCTCTTCCTCAAATTATCCCAGGATATGATTCACTAGAGCCCTAGGATTCTTGATGAAGACAATTCTGATGTAAGCTTATGAAGATTTATTACTAACAGGCTTGGGGAAGGGAAAGCAGGATAATGTCTGGGAAGAAGGGAACAGGAAGTCCTTAAATAAATAAGGCTAATGATGTTATTGATGATCTTTGGAATAATGTTAATCAGATTTGATAGATGCCAGATTGGTTTGGCCAGAGTGGCCCAACCTAAATCAAGGTTACTCTGCTGATTAAGGTCTTGATGTTTCTTCTTGATAGTAAATTCAGGATCAGGGATTGATGAAGTAGTTTGAAATTGGTTGTTGGTTGATGGTTGAACAAACTCACCTAAGATCTACCCAAAACCACCCTTTGCAACCCAATCTCAAGTCTGAGATCTCTGTCAGTTCAAAATCCTGGCTTTTATACCTGAGCCTTAACTGCCCTTGGCACCTGCCAAGCTCCTACCAGGTTCGGTTCATTCTACATTCTAAGCAGGTAACTGTCCATCATCTTGACTTCAACATGGCTGTCCAATTTATCATTACAACAGCTACCCAACACATTTATTTATTAAGCACCTGCTGTCTACCCACTGCCATTGACCAAAGAAGCTTACTTCTATGGGATAATTTAATTTGTTTTCATCCTTACTTTCTGTCTTGTTGTAACAACTGTAAGCAGAAGGGAAAGGGCTAGGCAAATGGGGTTAAGTGTCTTGCCCATGGTTATACACCTAGGAAGTGTCTGAGGTCAAATTTGAACCCAGGTCTTCCTAACTCCAGGCCTAGTATTCTATCCACTATGCCATATAGTTGTTCCCTCCAGGATACTTTAAATAGCCTTCATTTTGTTTTTCCAGATATGAGAGATATAAGTACTATAATGTAAATCAAGTCACTTCCATATTCTGTTTGGTAGTACCAGTTGCTTCATTTAACTCCATTTACCTGAATGGTTTCATTTACTTAAATTTTTGAGCCTTCAGAAAAAAGAAAGTTTTGTTTTTATGGTTTTTGTAAACCTGTAATTTCATTGGCATAAAAATTCCTGACAGGGAAATTCCATTTACTAATATTGGTTTACAAATCAAATGTATTGTCTCAGAGTTGGGTGAGGGCATTGCAAGATTAAATGACTTGTCCACAGTCACACAGCTCATGTGTGTCAGAGGCATGGTTTGAATCCAAGATAGCCTGACTCCAGTACCAGCCCTCTATTCCTTAAACTGTGCTGTCCCTCCCTGTATAGTACTACAAATTTATGGACTTTCTGGCAGATGTATGCCTTAGAGCTTCATAGTCCCTTTACATAGAGCTGTATTATTAGCCTAGCCTTTTTGATTATCCAGTGAATTTTCTCTTCTATAATTTTCCTTACACTTCCCCAAAGAGCCTGATCAATCTATCAAAGATTAGGCTAAGGTTCAGCAGCCAAAGAGAGATTAAGTATTAAGCTAATTTGAAAAAACAATAAATCTTCTTTTCTATTGTCTCTTCTCATGCATGTATTATATGAACAATTTTTTTTACCATTTCATTTTCTTTTTGGCACCTTATACCTAAAATGATCAATTTCTCTCTCTCTCTTCCTTACTTGGATTTCTTTTGATTCTAGTTTATTATGACTTGCATATCACTGACACTTTTTTTCCAGGAATGTTAAAAGTATATATCATTCAGCTCAAAGGGAAAAAATAGTCCTTTTTAAAGCACCAGAAAATGGATATTTCTTCTTTTTGTTCCAAACAAGGCAAAGTACTTATTCCTCATTCCTAATACATGCCAAAGTTGATGTAATGAACCCAAACCCGTTTTGAGTTATCTGAGCTGAAAAAGGCAGCCCAACAATTTTCTGAAGCTTGAAAAACAACATTTTCCACAGTCTGATAACTCAAAAATGACTGAATGGATTTTCTTTGCACTTTCCAAGAAGAGAAAAGAAAACATTCTGGGAAAAGATTTTAGTATGGAAAGTTTCAGTTCAACGGGGAATAATCTCAAAGATATAAGTAACTATAAAGAGAGATGTTGAATGAATAACCTAATAATCAACACACTGTTCTTACCACAATTCACAGGGATGAAGACCACACCATTCCTTATATGGCTGTCATAACTGGTCAAAGGAGGTTTGCTGTTGTTTATTTGTTTTCTAGTCATGTCCAATTCTTCGTGATCCCAATGATCCCATTTAGGGCTTTTTTTCTTCTTTTATTTTTTTGAGGGGGAAAGATATTGGAATGGTTTGTCATTTCCTTCTCTATCTCATTTTATGCATAAAGAAACTGAAGTAAACGGGGTTAACTGGCTTGCTTAGGGTCACACAGCTAATATGTGTTTGAGAACAGATTTAGACTCTGGTCTTCCTGACTCCAGACATAGTACTCTATCCACTGTACCACCTAGCTGCCCCCAAACAGATTATTGTTAATTAATTGAGAGGTGGTTGATCTGTAGGACATTCCTTCTACCAAGGCAGATCAGCAACTGTATATAATTTACAATCTTTAGAAAGTCACCCTGGGAACACTGAAAAGTTTGTGACTTGCTAATGTTCAAACAATTAGAATATATGTGTCAGAGGCAAAACTCAAATCTGTCTTCTTTATTCCATCCACTGTACCAAGCTGCCTCTCATTGATTAATTAATATTATTTGTATCAGTCTACATTTCAAACTCAGTATGTCTTATTCAACATCTCAAACTTGGTAAGTCCAAAACATAACTCATTATCTTTCCCTTCAAACCCAACCCTCTTCTAAACTACCCTGTTTATGTGGAGAGCATCAGCACCATCCTTCAGTTCACCCAGATTCACAATCTTGGACTTATTTTCACTCCTCTCTTATATTCCGTACCCAGGCTTCTTAAGTCTTATTGATCCTACATGCATATGTCTTTCAAGTTCATCTCTTTTCTGCACACACACAGCCACTGCTCTGGTTCAGGTCTGACTACTACATTAGTTTTCGGTTTCAAATCACTCCCTTTTCCAACCCATACTCCACGGAGCTGCTTAAATAGTAGTCCAAAGCATGGGTTGGATAATGCCAGTCCCTTGAATGGTAAGGTTCAGTAGTTCCCTATTGCCTCTAAAATGAAAATCAGACTCATCTGCTTGATATTTAAAGCATTTCTCAATTCGGTTCCATCTTATTTGTCTAAGCTTATTACCACACTCTTAATTTTCACAAATAATGAGATGTAGATTTTGCTGCCTTTTCACAGTGTTTTTAACCACATATTTAATCCTGTGTAGGCAATATGCCTTATTGTTCCAGGATCTTGTCACTTAAAGATTTTGGCAAGTGAATATTTTTGTGTTTACTAGTAACTCAGCCATATAATTTATATATTACCATAGTTACTTTTTGGTTTTCCAAAGTAAAACTGTACTTTGTGAGTTGCTTCAGTTTTACTGTGCAGAGCATTGGATCTGGAGTTAGGAAGACCTGAGTTCAAATTCAAACTCAGACACTTCCTATTTATGCAACCCTGGGCAAGTCACTTGCCTCAGTTTGTCTCAGTTTCCTGAGCTGTAAAACAGAGATAATAATATTTAGCCTTCCCCACAGGGTGGTTGTAAGGATCAGATAAGATAATATTTGTATAACTCAGCACAGTGCCTGGCACATAATAAATGCCTATTCCCTTTCCCTTTCACACCTTACTTTTGTTACTACTAACCCTTTGATCATAAACTTTGTTTATTTATTTGTTTGTTTATTTAGTGTTTTATTTATTTATTTGTTTATTTAAGGCCCTTACCTTCCCTCTTGGGAGTCAATGCTGTGTATTGGCTCCAAGGCAGAAGAGTGGTAAGGGTAGGCAATGGGGGTCAAGTGACTTGCCCAGGGTCACACAGCCGGGAAGTGTCTGAGGCCAGATTTGAACCTAGGACCTCCCGTCTCTAAGCCTGACTCTCAATCCACTGAGCTACCCAGCTGCCCCCTGATCATAAACTTAAAAAAAAATGAGATCCAAATAGCCATCACCAGATAGCCCAGAAGCCCAGTTACTCAGCTGATTAGCCTTTTCATTTTGCTTTCTATACAGTGTGTCTGTTAACCTATAGATTTAGAGATGCATAGGACAGTCTTCCCAAACTACAAACAACACCAAAAACTATGAAATTGAAAAATATATATAAATGGGAAATTTTACCTCAAACATAAGATTCCTAGTCCTAGCTTTGCTACCAAAAAATTGTGGGACCTTGGGTAAATTATCTAACTTCTCTGGATCTCAGTTGTCTCATCTATAAAATGAGAGGGTTTGGGCTAGATGACTATCAAGTGACCTTTCCTGCTCTAAATGTATGATCTTTCTCACCTTGAAATCTATGTTGCTTAACACTGATCCTATCACCTACTATGACTATTAGAAAGGGGCTCTTCCATAAAAGACAAAGAAGTTTCTTGCCTTTTCTTAATAAATCATTAATCAGAATAATAGTATAGTTTAATGGTCTGTAAGTATTTTACTTAATTTTCTTATGATGTGAAAAACAAGTTTTGATAATAATAAAATTTTAACTATATATACATAAATATCCCTATTAGAACATTATATCTTATACATTATTGCATATTTTATATAAACATCTATTATATGTAATATAACCTATATCTATTTAAATATGTATTATGTACTACATATGCTATGTAATATGTATTACATATCTACATGTTATATTCCTATATATTTATTTATTTGTTTGTTTGTTTTTAATTGAAACCACACAAGGGGAAAAAAAAGTTTATTGTTCAGATTTTTAAATGCAGTCAGATAGCCATCACTGCCAAGCATTTTATTTTTATTTATTTATTTTAATCCTTACCTTCTGTCTTAGAACCAATACTGTATATTGATTCCAAGGCAGAAGAGCAGTAAGGACTAGGCAATACTCTCAATCCACTGAGCTATCCAGCTGCCTCCAAGGCAAGCATTTTAGATAGTCAATAAGTGAGGAGGAATTTAATAGGAGAAGGTAGAGTTTATATTCCTATATATTTAGAGTATGTACAGGGAGAGATAAGTAGGTCCTCCTCCAAAGTTATATTCTGACTTACCCTGAGTTAAAGTCTATGTTATTGGGGGGGCAGCTGGGTAGCTCAGTGGATTGAGAGTCAGACCTAGAGATGGGAGGTCCTAGGTTCAAACCCGGCCTCAGACACTTCCCAGCTGTGTGACCCTGGGCAAGTCACTTGACCCCCATTGCCCACCGTTACCACTCTTCCACCTAGGAGCCAATTCACAGAAGTTAAGGGTTTAAAAAAATAAACAAACAAATAAATAAATAAAGTCTATGTTATTGGAACAACACAAATTATATCAGATTCCACTAGGATGGAAAGATCTTAAGTAAAAGTCCAACAAAAGATGCCACCCACTGTCTAGCTTAGTACACAAAGATCATCTGAAGGCTGACTACTTGGTGGTTGTTGAGATCCATGAAACATAAAAATACAAGAGTCTTCTGGGTCGACCTTTCTACCTCAACAATGATGGTTGCTGAGGGGCAGAAAACAGGGCAGAGGGTTCTCAGAATCACATACGTTTTAGGTCATACACAACCATCAATTTAAAAATTAATACTCTAAATGAAAGATCCTTGTCTAACAACCTACAAGAATCGATGCATAGCCAGAGGAGCCAAACCACATTCATATTGACATTTTTTGATGTAAATGAAGCTAGAAGACAAGACAAAGAGCTGGCAGACAAAGGAAAAGGTGTCTCACAAGTTCTCAGAGGGGAAGATAAAGGAGTTGGTAGACTTGGGACAAGAAATATCATTTATGGAACACTTGGTCATTTCACCTTTACAGTATTTGCAGAGAGACTGATGAGAGGAGCAGCCAAACTAGATTAACTGAAGAGCATTTTAGATGACACTCGAAGAGTAAATGTGAATGAAAATATGTTGCCATGTCTACAGAGATGTGTTCACATCAGTAACCATCACATTTTGACAGATGTGAACAGAGATCGTGTGTTTAATGATTTTTCACATCAACAGCTAATAAGCCATGTTATAGAATAATGTGTTCACCTAAGGTTTTTCTATTATCATGGAGGAGTTCACAGAGCCCTTATAGAAAGGTTCCTATTGTTGGTGAATTTCTTTAAATATTCATGTTGGAAGATTACATTGTATAAAGTGTATCAAGCCCAGAAACACTGCAAATATTTCTCAGTGAAATTCAATTCATTTCACAAGAGATTTAGTTATCACTGCTATGCTCTAAGAATTCTATTAGCTATTGGGGATACAAAGACAACAGTCCCTGTCCTCGCACTCAAGGAAAGGGGAAATCCCTAAGTCATTCTCCAAAGCTAAGCATAAAAATCCATTTTGGAAAAACTAAGTAAATTAACAAATTACAACATAGACTTAGGTACCCATTAGGTCCTAATCACCACTGCAGTAGTACCCATGAAGTAGTCAAAGAACCCAAGGAAGACCTCCAACATGCTGAGTAGATCCTCAATGGGGAACTTTTAGAAAAACATGAACAAGAATCACACAAAATGGGAAAGGAAAGAGAAGTCACATGCTACATCATTGGAGAGATGCTAACACTAGTGAGTTCTTGGATCTATTGGAGTAGCAAAGCATATTAAGTACAATGTCCTGAGTGCATTTTCAATCCCTTGAATCTTGAACACATATTCTATTTAAATCTTGAAACGTACAAAAAAAAATTCCTCAGAACCCTCCAGATTTTGCATTGTGGGAAAAGTGCTGGATTCAGCTTCAGAAGACCTTTGTGTGGACTCTGGCTCTTTGTGACTATAGGCAGGTCAGTTAATCTTTGAACCCCAGTTTTCTTATCTGTAAACTGGTAATAACATTCCTATTACCCATATCACAAGATTGAAAGGAGGGAGAGAGGAGTGATTTGTAGGATTGAGTGCTAGATACATGGGAGTTACTGTTACAGTAAGGGTGTATCCTTTGTATTTTTTGACAGTTTTTACTGATTGAAAAGGGAAAAGACAAAATCAAATGTGAGAATGGCATATGGAAAACAATAAGAAAACAGTCCACAGAGATAGTGGCCTTACCTAAGTCAAATACTAGCCTCACTGCCTTGCTTTCTAGCTAATTGTTTGTGTATGACCAACTGAACTTTGTCATTAATAATTGGAAAACTATAAATTTTTTTGATTATTGGACAGGTGTATATTGCCTGGTTGTGAATTATCTGGCATAGATGAAGAGCTGGTAGTATACTAGTTAATTGCCATAAGTGTTGTGAACAAGTGAGACAGCTAAAGTAATGTTTCTTATTGGAAAGACCCAACCCTGAAACAGAGCTAATAAAAAAAAAAAGACAACAGAGCCTGATAGAAGAGAAGCTATACCTGCTGCCTTGGACTGAGAGAAGTACCTTTGAGTACAAGTGAGGGAAGAGAGCCTGCAATGCTTCTGCCAGTTGTAGAACAAGCATTTATGCCCTTTCTGAAAGAGCTTAACATTACTTTGACTGAGAACATGAACTAAAGCTGAAACATGAATTGTCAGAAAGTAGTACAGCTGCCATCAAGGAGCAAACCCAGCTGAGTAGTAGAGTAGTCCAATCTAGTAGCAGATCTAGATTTCCAGGAGGAAAGGGAGTCTGGCGGAGTGAACCTTACTTACCACTGAGATACCCTGCCTGTCCGTGGAAAAAAAGGGACAAATGGGTATAAGAAAATGTAAGGACACAGATCATTTTCAGTTGGAGGGGGTCAAGTAAGACTGCACTGTAAAGGGGAAAATTATGGTTGGGCTGAATATGTAAGAGTTTTGGTCGCCAGGAATTGATTACACAATTCCAAATTAAAGACTCAAGTCAGAATGACTTTTATGGTAGTTTATTTACAAATAAGAAGACTGAAAACAGGGAAAATGAGAGAGAGAGATAATTACTCTGACCTGGTCCGAAGGTCCAAACCAGGCAGGGCTTCAGAAGCCCCAGCAAAGGAAAGCACAGAGGTTAATTAAACAAGGCTTCTAGCCATGAAGCCTCCTCCAAGATGAGAGGCCTCTAGCCTCCAGAAAAGCCAAGGAAAGGGAGTCAACCTTTCACTCATCAACATGACAATCCAAAAAGGAAGCAGTCTGAATTATCAAACAGCACAGAGGAGGTGGCACTTGATCTAGTGTTGAAGGTATAGAAAGAGTTTGACAGATAAAGATTTGGAGAGAATGTGACTAGGCCTGGGAGATAGCTATCAACAAATGCATGGACATGGGACAGAACTTGGGGAGATGGAGAAAGAGTTAGTAGTCCAATTTGTTTGAAACAGAGTAGAAGAAAGGCATTGTCATGAAATAAGTCCAGGAAGGTGAGTTGGAAGCCAGCTTATAGAAGGCCACAGATACAAGATTAAGGATTTTCTATTTTATCTTGTAAAATGAAGGAAAGTCAGTCATGGTTTTGAGTGAAGGGAATGACCTCTACCTTCTATAGAAAGATTATTTTGCTACCTCTATGACAGACAAATTGGAGAGAGTGAGACACCGAAGAGAGAGAAGTCAAGGAGGAGGCTCTAAAATTGTTTAAAGAGAAAACAAAGTCCTAAACAGTATGGATGGAGAGGAAAGAGCTAGAAAGGAGGGAGATATTGATTCGAATTTATAGGATGTGGCTTGTCTGACTTATTGGATGTGGAAAGTGAGGGTGGGGAAGAGTAAAAAATGATACTATATTTTGAGCATGAGGTTATGGCAAGATTATGGCATTAATATTATGAAACTACCATGTAATTAGTATATAGGAAATCAAGATAGAAAAGTTTCAAGGAGGTGTGGATTTTGAGGGAAAGATGATGAGTAAAACAGCGGCATGGAACAAAGAAGAAGTGATTGAATTTGAGGTCAGGATCCAAGTTTGAATCCAGCCTCTGCTTATTTACTACTTCTGTAACTTTGAACAAGTCATCTCATCTACATGAGTTTTTTTCCTCATTTGGAAAATGAGAGGGTTGGACTAGATGAATTCTAAGATATCCCTTACGTCTCTAAACACAATGATCCTTAGAGTGAATGAGATCACCAAGGGAATGTAGAAAAGAAGAGCAGAGAAGAAAATTGAGGACAGATTATTGGAGAGTATCCATTCTCAAGAAGGTAAGAGGAGAAGGCCAAACCTGAAAAAAGAAACTGAGAAAGCAGTCAAGCCTGGAAAGGAGAACCAAGAGAAAATAATGCTACAGAATATAAAAGAAGAAAACCCAAAAAAGGGGGAATGGTCACCAATGCCAGATACTACAGAAAAGGCAAGACTGATAGGGACTCAGAGAAGATCATTGGATTTAGTAATTAAAAAGTTCTTAGAAACAGTGAGGAGAACAGTTTCAGGAGCATGTTGGCTCACTTATCCATGTATGTGAGCCCCAGTATTTTCTTTGAGTTTTAAAGTAATTTGTTGGGTCAGGATTATTTCAAAGTAGTATTTTAACAATGCATTAGCTTCAAAAGGAAATGTAAAGTCCATAAAGTTGTGAAACAAAACAATTTTGGGATTCTTAAATAAGAAAAAGAAAAAATGAAAAATAAAAACCAACTGTGGAGTTTTCCTTCTACTCCCCCTGCCTGAAAAATTCCCCTCTAGTCAGTTTTTTTAAGTTCATTTATTTATTTATTCATTCATTCATTCATTCATTCACTTATTTATTTATTTGTTTGTTTATTTATTTATTTCTGGTTGTTTTTTGATTGAAAAATCAAACACTGTTCTTTTAAGTCAAATAGCAGGCATAAATTAAGCTTTTACTATGTCCCAGGAATTGAGTTTTGATCACACAAATAGAAACAAAAGATAGTTCCTGATCTCTAGGAGTTTATTTTCTGTTTATTTTTAGTGAGATTAAGCTAAATTCAAAATTTAGTTAATAAAAAGAGGTCTGCTATACACACCTTGTAGACTGACCCATCCTTTGTTTTTAAATGGAAGGCTGTTGGTAATCTTGTGCTTAAGATATTTTCTAGCATGACTTGCCTTAATTATCCTCATCTTGAATTCTTAGCTTTTGGATAATGTCTTGATGAACAAAATATGAGTATGTAGTACTTCCAGAAGGTGTAACTGGTTGAGCCTAGTCAGGAATCCATATCTGGCTTTGTGTCACATTTGTTGGTCAACTAATAACAAAATAGTACGTTGCACAATGCCACCTTTTCTCTACAGACCTAACATTTTTATCGTAGTATTTTTCATTGATGTTCACAGTAGATCACCACTCACTGTATTGTAAAAATGATTAGAATATTCAAAAATAGCTCTTGTTAACTCCTCCAGAAACAAATCCTAGATAATTGGTATAATTTTACTTTTGAAAAAAAAATACTTAAGATTATCTCTTTAAATCATAGAGCCACAGAATTTCAGAGTTGGAAAGGATCAGGGAAGTCATCTAAGATAAAAACACACTTGAGAAGAGTTCTTTTTGTGACATTCAATTCAGCAAGCATTTATTAATCACTTACTGTGTGACAGGGACATGCTAGCTGCTGAGTGTAAAGACTAAAATGAGAGTCCCTATCCTCAAGGAGCTTATAAAATACTTCCCGAATACAAATAAGTAAATACAAAGTAATGAGACAGGTTGGTTTGTCAACTAATTCTTTTCCAGCATGGTCTTCTTGTCCCTTAGCCATGTGTCTAGCTTTTCAGTATCCTTCCTAAATATTCCAGGTGTGTTCTGACCAGTGGGGTGTAGAAGATTTATAACTCTTCCCTTGTTCAGGACAATCTGCTTCTATTTACAACAACATAAGATAGAGAGAATTCTCTTTTTTAAGGTGTCACTTTATGTCAAGTGGTGCAGAGGATAGAGTGCTGGACCTGAAGTCAGGAAGACTCATCTTCCCGAGTTCAAATTGGGCCTCAAACATTTATGAGTTTTGTGACTCTGGGCAAATCATTTAATCCTGCTTGCCTCAGTTCCACATGTGTAAAATGAGCCGAAAAGGGAAATAGTAAACCACTCCATTATCTTTGCCAAGCAACCCCCAAATGGGATCAAAAAGAGTCAAATATGACTGAAACAACTTTAGTCGTCCACTAACCCCTCCCCCCCAAATCTTTTTCATACAAATTTTTGTATAGACACATTTCTTCTCTCCTGTACTCAATTTTGTATTGTATTTTCTGAACCCAGAGTGGAGGGATGTGGAGTGGTGGGGGAGGAAGAGAAGTTTTATTTCTACCCCTATTAAATTTCATTTTATTAGATTTAACCCATCTTTATAGCTTATGAAAATCTGTACATGGATGGGAGATCCTGATTCTGTTATTCATTGCGTAGGCGATCCCTGCCAACTTTATAGTTTCTGATAATTTCATAAACTTATTACGTGTCTCTTCATCTAATTCAAGAGTAAAAATGTTTACCGAAACAAACCCATGTGAGTCCCATGGCACTCCACCAGAAATGTCTCTGCAACTTAACTTGAATCATTAAAGCTCCATTTTTGGATCTCAGTTTGCCTAATAGTACAACCATCTAACCTCCTGCCCCCAAGATTTTCTACAAGTGAATCATTAAGGACTGTCCAGTACCTTATTGTGATCAGTTGTTCTATTTTATGGCATCTCCTGCTCTAATAGGGATAGAGCCTGGACCTAGGATTTAATGAGCATAGGGAGCTCTGAGGAAAGAATTTACTCTGCCAATATAGGCTGGCAATTTTTCTCACAGTCTCAGAGAACTGCCTAGAGCAGTGATGGGCAAACTTTTTAAAGAGGGGGCCAAAGGAAAGGAAATGCTCATCTATCAATCTGTTTCTAAGGCAACTCTTTCGAAGTTTTATTGTATTGTATCCTCCTCATTGTATTTGTCAGATTAGGAATAATGTCCCACAGCCGGATAGAACATTTCAGGGGGCCACATCTGGCCCGCAGGTTGTAGTTTGCCCATCACTAGCCTAGAGCAATGAGAGGTTAAATGACTTGCCCAAGGTCACGCAGCCAATAGATGTCAGTCAGAGGTGGGACTTGTACCTAGGTCTTCTAGGCTTTAACATCAGCTCTCTATCCTCTGTGCCCACAACCTCTCATAACCCTATCAAAAATGGAAATAAGATAAACTTGCATAGTGTAATAATAAAGAGAGCCAGTAATGAATGTTTGATAGAAGGGAGATCAAGAAAGTCTGTATGGCGAGTCTCTCTTCCAGCTCTCCTCTGGGGCCAAATATACACTGGGAGAATTTAAGGGAGTGTCACCCCAAAACTGGGTGACCTGCATGGTTGTGCCACCCCACAGGAGTTGGGGGCAAGGCTTCCCTATAAGAAGAGGTATGTGGTACCCCAATCTGATTCTGAATAAGGACAGGGTTCACAGAAACCTCCCCCCAATCAGTTAATTTCACAGTGGGTGGTCCGGCTTCAAGATGGAAGCAACCAGACCAAGCTGTGGTTTCCCTCTCCCTCGTCTCTCAGGCACTCTGGAACACTATCTGACTGACGAATGGCTTTTTTATTCACAATTCAGGGACTGGGGAAAGGGGTGAAGGGCAGAGGGATTTTGGGGTGCCATCTTCTCTGTTTCTATGGGGTCTGTCACTTTGGTGGGAACTTTTAGGGTTCCCACTCCTAAACTTCTTCCCCCCCTTCTCCTTCTGTTTCTATCCTTTTCTATAATTGTAAGTTTTGACTGAAAGGAGGTCTCTCAGCAAGGTTGGGTAATGGGAGGAGACTTAAGAGATCGCTCCCAAAATGGAGTCCAAAAACTTAGTTGACTAAGTCTTGATAGATGAGATACGACGGAATGGCTTTGATCAGGGAATCAGGGTTTCAATTTCCAAAGAAAGATCCTCAGGGAGTCCTCAGGACTAGATCTGAGCTGGGTTGTCCACCTCCTCCCACTTCCTAGTCCTCCACCCGAAGACCTCTCCTCTCCTCTTCCTCTTCGGAGAAATTCCCAGAATTCTCTCTGGTCTCAACTGTCAGCAACTATCAGCAACTTCTTCTCTGGCTCCTTTTGTCCCATCCCCCTTGCACAAATCCCATCCTTACAATAGTTTATTCTGAATGAACCCAGATTCACTCAGTGACATATTGAATAATTGTTTTAATTTTTTAATTTTAAACCTTTACTTTCTATTTTAGAAACAACTCTAAGACATTAGGGCAAGGGCTAGGCAAATGGGATTAAGTGACTTATTCAGGGTCATACAGCTAGGAAGTATCTAAGGCCACACTTGAACTGGAGTCCTACTGAATCCAGGCCTGATGTTCCATCTTCTGTGACCCCTAGGTACCCTCATATTGGTTAATTTTAAATAGTAGATCATATTTACATGCTTTTTTTAAATTTTATTTTTTAGAAAAATTTTCCATGGTTACATGATTCATGTTCTTACTCTCCCCTCCACCTCCTCCAAATGCCCCCCCCCAACCAATGCACATTTCTACTAGTTTTACATGTGTCATTGATCAAGACCTATTTTCATATTAGGTCGTTTAGAGTCTACATCCCAAATCATGCCCATATCAACCCACGTGTTCAAGCAGTTTTACATGCTTTTCTAAAATGTACTGAATCACAGCTAGGAAGTATCCCACAGAACTCAAACATAGTTCTTCTAATTATTTTAAAATACATATTAATTCCTTTAATAAGTTGCTCTATAATTCTCTGCGATGATAATGAATTTCACTAGCCCATAGAATGAAAGATCAACCTTCTTCCTTTTCTTAAAAAAACAAGCTAGCCTTTGTTTACCTAGCTTGGAGACTGCTTTCCCTACTTCTCACTGTCATTTGGAGTTATTGCCCAAAGGTCAATGACTAATGCTTTCCTCAAGGTTCTAGGGTTAGCCCTAAAGGTTCAGGATATATAGTATTGTTGCCCCAAAGTTCTTATCTGGTGGGTGTCCCATTATCAATAAACAAGTACAAGTCTTTTAGGATATTTAGCATAAAGATATTGCATGAACAGTAGTTATAAGACATTTCCCATAATCAATAGCACATTCTTTCCTTATACATACAAGGTCCCTAAGAAGGAAGGCAATAAGTACTTATTACATACCTACTAAGTGCCAGCCACTGTGATTTACAATTCCTTTTGAGCCTCATAATAAACCTGTGAGGTAGATGCTATTATCCCCATCTTATAGTTGAGGAAAGTGAGGCATTAGGGTGACTTTCACAACCAGGAAAGTCTGGAACCAGATTTGAACATGATATTTTAGCATGGATTGGGGCATGAGATAGGACCTCTACCCATACCAGCTGATGGAATGCAAATATTTTCCTGAGTTAGTCCATCCGGAGCAGCTAGGTAGTGAGTGCAGTGGATAGCTGTGTTGGGTCTAGAGTGAGGAAGATTAACCTCTCTAATTTTTGGAAAAGGGAAAAGTTGATGGAGTGACTTTTGTTGTTAAAATGGAATGGAGGAAGCAAGAAGATGAGAATCCAATTCCAAGTCCAGAAGCTTAACTTATACATACATACATATATGTATATACATATATAACATATATTTCTATGTCACTGACAACATAAATGAGCACTACAAAAAAAAATCTGGCTTCAGAACCTTAACTAGCTGTATGACCCTAAGCAAGTCACTTCTCCCTGTTTGCTTCAGTTTCCTCATCTGTAAAATGAGCTGGAGAAGGAAATGGCATACCTCCAGTATCTTTGCCAAGAAAACCCCAAATGTGATCATGAAGAATTAGACATGACTGAAATGACACGACCCACAACAACAGCAACAACAACAGTACATTGGGATCTGAGCCACAGATCTTTTTCTGCTCCCAACATATGTGCGTCTACACTCTGCTGTTTCTGTTTCATTGAGGCTTTAATGGAAGTACTCAGGAGTTCTTGAATGAATCATTCCCTCTCTCATAAACCATTAAAAAATTCAACCAGGCTTATTTGGTCTATTGCTCCAGTCACAAACCTCACTTCCTTCAGAAAAAAACAAACAAACAAACAAACAAAAAAACTCATTCAGAGTTAAAAGCAGATAGGTTCCTGTAAAATCTGCCTAGAATAGGTTCACAGGCATTTTTTTTAAACCCATGTCTTAGAACAATACTGTATATTGGTTCTAAGACAGAAGAGCAATAAGGTCTAGGCAATGGCGGTTAGGGGGCTTGCCCAGGATGATTCTCACAACTAGAAAGTATTAAAGGTCAAATTTGAACCCAGGACCCCCTGTCTCTAGACCTGGCTCTCAATCCACTGAGCTACCTCAATGCCTCCCCTCCCCGCAATGTCATTTTTTAAAGTGTCACTTTGTAAACTGGTGGAGAAATATAAAACTTAAGACAATAGGCTAACCTATATCCTGGATGAAGGTGTGGAAAGGAGGAGGCATTCAAAGGAACACCAAGAAACAGGGAGTGTAGTACCTTCATTGATTGAGAATTAGGGTCTCATTACTGTATTTCTCAATGATGCATTCTCTCCCCTGCTTCTCAGAGGGTTTCTTTTCTTCCTCTGATATCCATGGGAACTGCTTCTGTTTATGCTAGTGTAGACACAGTTGCTGCTACTGATCCTAACTGGAACAATAGGGTCTGGGCCCTTGTGGAGAACCTAATCAATGGCAAGATGCGCTTTCTTTCTGAATGTCCTAATTGGGCAAAAGCTTAGATTTCCTTCCTCTGGCTCAACCCAAGTTTTGCTTTTCTTTCAATTCCCAGATCCTATTTCACAGGGAGTCTTGAAGTGCAACAGTCCAATGGGCCCCTCTCTAAATGACATTTGTGGGACAGGAGAGGGGGAAGCCCTCTGACTTAGCAAAAGTGAAACCAATTGGAAGGGGAGGGGGTGGGAGGAAGGGAGTGAAAAAACATATAACCATGGGAAAATAGACTTAATTAATTAATTAATTAAATGAACTTTTTAAAAAAGTAAAGCCAGCCCAAACCTTTGAAGGTTCTTATGGGACTGTTCCTCAGACTCAGTGATGCTAAAGCTACTTCTTGAGACTGTTGCCCACCCAAGGTCAGGAACACTAGAGAGTAGACAAGAAGTAAATTCTTTCAGCAATGGAAGACTGGACAGAGCCAGTAAAAGGTTGTTTTCTATGTCTGCCTGTTGCCCAAATGATAAAATGCAAATTCCTAAGTCATGCTTTCAAAAACAGGTGCTCACATTTGTCTAGTACTTGGAGATTTACAACCCCATACAGTTTCTTTTATTGGATCCTAGCAACTAGCCTGTGAGGTTGACATTGAAAATATATGGATTTTCAAAGGAGTCAGACAGCCTGACTTGTCCTTATAACAATCTGTTAGGTGACAAGGTAAGGACTATTATGACTATTTTGCAGATGTAAAAACTGAGACTCAGATAACTGAAATGACTATTGGTCTAAGATGACAGCTAGGAAAGGATGAGGCTTCTGAATCCCACGTCAGGTCCAGACCTCTTACTCCACTTATTTTTTCCCTGTCAAGCTTTAAACACTGCCCATTTGTAGACTATGTCTGCAGATATATCTATATCTATATCTATATCTATATCTATATCTATATCTATATCTATATCTATATCTATATCTATATCTATATCTATATCTATATCTATATCT
>NC_058130.1:475269474-475335035 GCF_016433145.1 Gracilinanus agilis | reverse complement strand
CTAGTAGCCCAGTGTGAGCATTTCCTCCCACAGCTGTCTGGGGTAATGCAGGGACCTCACAGGCAGCTTGGAGCTGCAGTTTGGGCATGTGATCTCTAAAAGGTTCACCAACACTGCACTAGAGAATCTTCTGAACCATATTGAGGGCCACAGACTTTACTGAAGGACTAGGCTCCTTTTCAGTACTCTTTTAGAGCTGCATTTAGCTAAAATGAGCACAACAGTTTGTCATTTAGATATCAGGCCATTCCAATACTAAGCCCATACTTTGATTTAGACCTTATTTTCATATTTACCTAATGTTTATTTAACTAAATAAAGGCAAAATGTAATGGACCATCTGCAGGGAGAGTCTGAGTTTTGTTTTTTGTTCTTTTATCTCAAGGTTTCTACTTCCAGCTCAGATAGCATAAGGTTTCCATTTTATGCCACTGGCCTGTAATTCAAATTGCCCCTTTCTCTTTCTGCCCCCAATGTGTCTCTAAAATCAACCACCATTCATAGAGAAAGCATTTATGAAAAGCTCTTGTGTTCAGTTGCTAGAAGAATGCAAAGTCATTCATTTTCTGACTCTTAGCTTGGTTCTCACCTAATATACAGGCTAATCAGTTATATGTCCTTCATCCTTTTTCATGAGGCATTTGGGATTCTCTCTGACAACCCCCCCCCAACCACCACCCTCCTTTTCCTTCCCTTTTCTCCCTAGCCTCACCCCTCAATCATGGAATCTGTATTTTTTGGTGTAATGTTCAGTAGGAGGGGGTGAGAGGAAGAGTCATGATGAGGACAAAATAGCAAAAAGCATTACTAATTCAGCACAAGGAACCCTCAGTCCTTCATTCAACACAATGTGGCTGAAGAGGATATCCTGTCAAACCAATGATAACGAGGGAAATAAAGTCACTTCCTCACCAGCTGCTTTATTCAGGTATAAAAAGGAAGTCTTTACTTCCTCATGTTGCTCTGCCCACCACCCACTCAGAGCAGCACCAAAGCTGCTTCTCCCTTTTTTTCACAAGTTAATTTGATACAACTTGGATCAGGGTTTATGGAACTTTTGTTTCTATTGCACGAACAGTGCACTACTGTTTTCCTAGTCATTGCATGTTATGCTTTCTTATGGATCATAAAAACTGTATGTCAGTAGTTGCATGCCTGTATTTATAACTGTGGGAATAGTAAGAGGGAGGAAATGTCTTCTTTGGCCTCTGCTCAAAGGATATCAAATAAACAGGGCAAACTAGAAATACAAGGAGGTAGATTTAATCTCATAGGTACCACAAAGGATAGATTTTACTACTAGAATATGGTTTTAGAAAGGCATACCTTAGGCAAAAGGAATAGACTAGATAAAAGAGGGATAGAATCTCATTAGATCCTGAGAAAATATGCTTGGGCAAGGACATACAAAAAGTAGCAGGTGGGGATTGAAAGGGGTGGAAAAGATTTGGATTAAGGATCGATAAAGGGGAAAACAGTTGGAATGTCATCATAGGGGTATACTACAGACCACCTAGTCAGAAGGAAGAATTAGATAAGAGAAATTCTGGAAACAGATCACAGATCTTGAATGGAAGGATGTTATTGTTCTGATGGGAGATAGTTTCAAGAACTCTTTCTGTCTCTGTCTGTCTGACTGTTTTTCTGTCTCTGTCTCTGTCTCTGGATCTCTCTCTGCTGAAAAAGATCAGCTGAGAAATTCTGATTTGCCTTAATGATGATTTCATCCTTTAAAAGGTAGAGGAAGTGACAAAAGGAACTACTATTCTGGACCTGATTCTGACTGATAAAGAGGAACTGGGTACTGAAGTAGAAATGATGAAAACTTTGGGAGTTAAATGGTCATTGACTCATGACAGAGATGTTCAACATAGACTACAGTAAAGTTGGCCATAATCTGGTGTGTGTTCAAAATTTTGGGAAAGCAGATTTTAAGAAGAATAGAATTGGTAGTATCTAGTAGCCTAATATTCTTCAGGGGAGACTGACCCAAGAGGAAGGAGGTCTCAAGAAGTCTCTCCCTATTCTGATCCATTCTCTGCTCAGATCTGACCATGTCACTTCCTTCCCCCTATTCAATACACTCTAGTGACTCTCTATTACCTCTAGGATGAAATATAAAATCCTCTGATGTTCAAAGGACTTCATAACCTTTATAGTCTGCTACCACCATCTTTCAACCCTTTTTTTATTTTATAGCCCCCCCCCATACCCTGTGATCTAGCAAGATTGGCCTCATCGATATTCCTTTTACAAGACAGGGCATTTTCACTAGTTGTCTCTCAAGCCTGGAACATTCTCTCTCCTTATTTCCTCTTCTGAGCTTCCCTGGTTTAATTGACTTCCTTCAAGTCCTGTTAAATCCTACATTCTACAGGAAACCATTCCCAATCCTCCTTTAATTCTAATGTCTTTCCTCTAATGATCATCTCCAACTTACCTTGTCTATAGTTTGTTTGTATATAAGAGTTTGCAAGTTGCCTCCCCTGTTTGACTCTGAGCTCCCTGAAAGCAGGGATTATCTCTTTCCTTGTACCCCTAGTGCTTAGCAGAGTGCCTGAGAAAACATTAGTGTTTAATAAATGTTTATTGACTGTCTGACAAAAGTAGAAATTGTTCTTTTTTGAGGAGGGAAAGGGGGAGCTATTTAATGAAATCAATATGACTATACAGGGAACTCATCGATCAACTCAGAATCTAATTTTTAAAATGAAAACCAGGATAAATAACTGTAAGAACTCTTCAAGAGAATAGTATGGCCCTTTAAGATTAGTACCAGAAGCCATAAACCTCAGAATGTGCTAATTGCTAAGAATAACAAAAAAAGTTTGTTTCTAATTCCATTAGAGGCAAGATGGGAATCAAATTAGGGATAAGAGCCCTATTGTGAGTACATATGATGATAACGTTGTCATTAACAGTGAAAAGGCCTCTGTTTTCTCATCTAAGGAAAATTATCTTTCACCTGGGGAAAATGGAGTAAAATTGTTGTGAATGAAAAATGAATGAGTAAGAACACAAATATGTGAGAAGGTAAATAATCTATGCCTACCCTCAGTGAGTTCAGTCTCCCAGTCCAGACTAACACTGCCCTAGGCTCTTGAAGGAATTGACAGGTGTGCTTGCCAAGCTGTCACTGCTGATGTTTAAAAATCTTAGGAAATAGGTGATGTCCCAGAATGGGGAGAGCAAACATCCTGATTTTCAACAAGGGAACAAGGGTGGATTCTGCAAAACTACCAACCAATGAATTTAACTTCTATTCTTGGCAAAATTCTAGAACAGTTAGTATAAGGGGACATCTTGTGAGCACTTAGAAAGGGAAATTGTGACCACTAAAAGCCAGCATGACTTAATCAAGAACAGTCATGCCAAGCAAACTTCATTTCCCTTTTTTATTGGGTTATTAAACTGGCAGATCAGGGAGCCACTATAGACAAAGGATATCTAGTTTTCCTCCTACCATTTAACAAAATCTCTCATGTTATCCTTGTGGACAAAATGGAAAGATAGAAGACTAGATGAGGATATGTACAGTTAAATGAATTAGGAACTGATTGGATGGCCAGATCTGAGCATAGTTATTAAAGGGTATGTCATTCTGAAAGAAGATGTACAATAAAATGCCTCAGAGATCTCTTGCTGGCCTGGTGCCATTTAGCATTTGCATCAGTAATTTAGGAGACAAGCTTGTCCAATTTTCAAATGGTACAAAGCTAGGAAGGATACCTAGTGTTGGATAACAAAGACAGGATTCAAGAAGGTCTTGACAGACCTGAACAATGAGCTGAATCATAAGTTCTGGGCTCAGAACCTGACCCTGCTACTTAACTACCAGAGTGACTTTAGGCAATTCATCTAAACTCCCTGGGTCTTATCTATAAAAGGAGAAGGTGGAACTATGGGGCTTCTGAAATTTTTCCAGTTCTAATTCTGTGATCCTATGATAATAATAAAAGATAAAAATTTAAAGAGATAAGTGAGAACTATTACATTTAGGTTTAACAAATAACTTCATAAATACAGAATTGGACAGATATGGTGGTAGAGGCCATGGGAAAAAGATACAGGAATTTTATCTGACTCTGGGCACAATATGAGTCAACAGGGGAGCATAGCAGCCAAAATGTTCATGCTCTTCTCTATCATATCCAGTGGAAGCAAAGTGTCCAAAATAATGGAAAAGCAATAATTCTTTGTACTCTGTTCATGTCAGATCTCATCTAATGTGTCCTGTTCAGTTCTGGGCTCATTTTATGAAGAACATCTACAAGTTTGAGTTTGTCTAGAAGAGGACATCTGGAATGGAGACAAATAGAGCCCATCGCTGTTTGGGGATTGTTAGAAAGAACTGAACATCTTCTTGACAGAGAAGTGATAGACTAGAAACATTTTCAAACATTTTGAGTACAGAATTATGTTCTGCTTGATGATGCCTATTTGTTACAAGGGTTTTATTTTTCCTTTATTTTTTTCCTAATAGAGGGTGGAAAGCATAGGAAGGAGAAAAATTAATATCTAATAATTGAATATAATTTTAATTTTAAAAGAAATAACTAGATATGTTTAGCCTAGAAAGAAGACTTGGAAAGGATAGGCCAGTTCTCCTTCTTCAAGTATTTGGGAAGTTGACCCATGGTAGAAGACTTATACTACTCAGCCCCTGAGGTACAAAATAAGGAACACTAGGCTTAAGGGGTAGAGGGAGGAGATTAGATATGATGAGAGAAAAACCTTCCTAATAGAACTGTTCAAAAGTAGAATGGGCTGCCTCAGGAGAGAATGAGTTTCCCTTCACTGAAGTACTGTAGACACATGTTGAATGACTGCTCATCAATGATATTGTAAAGAAGATTCCGAATTAGGTACAGAATGGACTAACTGGCTTCTGAAGTCCCTTCTAGCTATGACATTCTGTGATTTTCTTTCTGCACAGTGGTTGGCACATATTGTAATGTAATATTCGTTTGTTCATTCATCCCTTCATTTTCTCCAACAATGTAGGCACAAAGTAATCTTGTTTAGAACTTAGGACTTTCCAGCAACTGTTATAGTGCTACTTTGATGAGCATTCAGAAAAGAATCCCCCAAAGGAAGAAAGACTTTGCTCTTCAGTCATTTTTTCAGTCACATCCAACTCTTTGTGACTCTATTTGGAGTTTTCTTGGCAGAGATACTGGAGTGGTTTGCTATTTTCTTCTCCAGCTCATTTGACAGATGAAGAACTGAGGCAAACAGGCTTGTGACTTTCCTGGGGTCATACAGCTAGTAGGTATCTGAGGCCAGATTTGAATGCAGGTCTTCCTGACTCCAGATCCAGAGCTCTAACCATTGCCCCACCTACCTGCTTTAAGGAAGACCTTACTTGTGAAATTAGCAACAGGTCCACCCATTTATTGGGGCCATAGCCATCCAGACTTGCTTCTTTAGTTAAAACGGAGATTATGATATCACCTACCTCACAGAGTTGTTAGGAGGATGAAATGAAATCATATTTGTAAATCCTGGCACATAATAGACACTTAATAAATACTTATTCCCTTCCCCTTAAAAGGAAAATAATGATATTCCACCTACATAGAAGGAGTGGGAGGCAGCTCTAGTCCAGATGAGCTCTTTAAAGTACTTCCATGTTAAAGTTCTAGATCTAAACTTTTTCTGTCCTTTACCATAATATTAGCTAGCATTTATATAATGCTTTAAGGTTTGCAAATCACTTTACAATTATTCAATCATTTTAACCTCATAACCCTGAGAGGTAAGTGTTATTATAATATCCATTTTACAGATGAGGAAACTGAGGTAGTGTTTAAGTGACTTGCCTGGGGTCACACAATCAGTAATTGTCTTAGGTCATATCTGAATAGAGATCTTCCTAACTCCAGGCTTAGAGCTCTAACTATCCACTCCACTTCTATTCCCATTAATCCAGAATTCCATGTGAAGCATACCAAAAGGTAATGGAATCATTGAATTTATTTAATGCCTTTTACCTAAGAGTTACTTTTTAATATAGCTGGATTTCTTTCGGCTCCATTAAAATATGCTGTAAGGCTTTGATTTTGAAAGGGCCTAAATTTTTTTTTAAAAAACCAAATAATTTTTAAAAGCTAACATTTCAATATGGCTTTATGATTTTCAGAAGAGACAAAACTTAATAAGGATAAGTAAAACAACTCCACACTAGAGTTTCAGTATAATATAAGGCTCACTGGCAAATTTATCACTGGAGATAGGAGTGGATGTGTATTGGTGGGATGCAGGCGCAGGTGTACCAGTGGATTGTGAAATTTTCAGTATGAACATTTATACCTTGGAAATGTAGAGGGCTGATTTATTGTTTTGTTGATTGTCTAGATTTAAGAAAATAATAGAGAAAATGTTAATAATGCTGGTTAAACTCTCAGGCACGCTCATGGGAGGGCAGGTTGTTTAATATTTACCAGCACATCTCTGGGTATGGGTTCCAGGCTTAGCAAAATCTCAATACCAGCTTCCCATGCCCAGCTTTGTCTTACACAAGTCCTCTGATTCTGTGGTCAAAGGTACCTATTCACTACAATCGGAGAAGGGGAGAAGACCTTATTATACCCCCTTGCCTTGGTGCTGAGTGTGCATTTTTAATTATAAACTGATAATTGTTTATAAATGTTATTGTTTATAAATCAATTATAAATTGATAATTATTAACATGAGGTTCTCAGAATATTTTTTTAATATAACCTTCTCCTCTGAATTATTTTTCAAAACATAAGAGTGGGGAATATTGGGATATCTGGATTGACCAGAGAAAGCTCTCCTTGATTAGGAATAATGATGTTGGTCTAGGGGTTCTTCAACCTGGGGCCTAAGATCTTGATTAACTTTTGGTAGCTAAATTTGAATATAGTTGGTTTCCTTTGTAATTCTATGTATTTAGAAACTTTTTTCCCCATAGGCTTCACCAGACTGCTTAACAGGTCCATGAAACAAAAAGAAAATTTTAATTCGTGCTTTAGGTAGAACTGTTCCATTGTCAAGGGTTTATGGAAGAAGATGGTATCAATGATAAATCTCAGCCATATTGAAGCAGTCTCTCTGATTCCTTAATGATACCTTGCCCACCATTAGGTGTAGGAAAATCTCGTCTCACAATCAGGAAGAGGTACAAGTTCTAACATGAAAAACATGACAAAGTGGTAGGATTTTGTCAGAATCTCACAAACTATTCAGTGTCTCCGCTCTTCCGTTTGCTTTTAATACATGAAAAAGGGAACTTTTTATTTTAAACAGGTTTGAAATTTAAACAGTTAATGACAGGCTGTTCAAACAAACTTTAGATATAGACCTAATCAGGATGTTTGAAAAAGAAAACATAGAAATCATTATGAACGTGGATGTATTCTTAGAACATTCAAATCAAAACTTGCTTCTACAGTCTAATAAGAAGTCACTGAACCTAAGCCTGGCTTACTGAAATATTGGAATCATGGTATATTATGGACCTTACAGATAATTTAGTCCAGTCTCTTCATCTTGGAAGAAGCAAAAATCCATGTCCAGAGAGATCATAGCACTATTCTACAGATTCCTTAGGATGCCTCAGTATTTTAAGCTGAGCATTTTATATTGGCCTTTCTCATCTTCAGCCAAAAACAAGTGGCTTAAACATTTTATAAATGTGATATAGTTGTCAGATACTAACAATCTTTATGACAGCAAAAATCCCCCTAGAACAGGGGTCAGCAACCTTTTTGGCCGTGAGAGCCATAAACGCCACATTTTTAAAAATGTAATTTCATGAGAGCCGTACAGTGCTCACAGTGAGCGCTCCTGTAACAGCGCCTGAAAAAAATTGACTTCATGGCTCCTGCAGAAAGAGCCATATCTGGCCCTCAAAAGAGCCAGATATGGCTCGAGAGCCATACGTTGCCGACCCCCGCCCTAGATAATGTGATTTATTTCTGTAATAAATTAGCTTTAATAGAATAGAATTCCTGGAAGAAAAAAAATTGGTGTTAGCATTTCTGGGGTAAAAGCTCAAGGAGTGAGCTGTAGGGACAAGCTTTCAATAATCTGATTTTAGCATTTCATCAATGTGAATCATTCATTCTTATGTGCTATCTCAGATAAATAGATATACCTTTATCTCATTCAGTACCAATGTGTATATTTTATCAATAATATATTAGAAGCAACATTACTATTTAGAATGTGATTAGGGTCAGACTGTAATTTATGGATGTGTATGTTGTAGGGTGGGGTAGGGAGGAGGAGGTTGGGGGAAGTACCTAGGCAGAACCCCAGGGACAGAGATGGGGTGGAGAAGTGCAGGTGGAACTCCCATAGCCCATGACACAGTGTACCCTTCCAAACCACGAAGTGATGACATTGGTGGGGCTTCCCTCAGATTATCCCCACCCTTACCCTTATCCCCTTCCAAGTGCAAAGAAGGTCTAGATGATGACTATGTCTAATAGAGGCAAATTTCATTGCAACAAATAATATCGTTGCTTTTCTGTTTCTCTCACATTTAAACATTTAAATAAAACAGTATTATTTGGGTTGTTCTAGGTGACATAAGATCATAGAATCATAGATTTAAAATTTAAATATACCTTCGAGGACATCTGGTTCAACATTTTACAAAGAAGAAAACTATGTATTGGAGAGGAGAAATGATATGAGGTCATGATTCAAACCCAATTCTGAGTCCAAAGCCAGCAGATTTTCCTCTATGCAATTATGCCTCTACCCCAAGTGACTTTCAACCCTGAGATTCAGTGATTTTCAAGCTCTAGCCACATACCTGCTTTATTCCTTTCCTTTTTTAAGCCCTTACCTCCCTCCTGTCTTAGTACTGATTCTAAGACAGAAGAGCTGCAAGGGCTAGGCAATCAGAGTTAAGTGACTTGCCCAGGGTCACACAGCTAGGAAATGCCTAAGGGGAGACCTGAGTCCTATCTGTCCACTATGCTACTTAGTTGGTCCTACCCACTTCATTTCAATCAATATTCAATACAACACAGCAACCCCATGACCACAAGAAAACCTGGACTCTTCCAGGGTTCCTCCCATAGGCTCCTTCTCATATCAATGTTGGGAAAGCTACAGCTATCTTAAACTAGAAGACGTTTCTCTGGAGTCCTGAGGCTCTCCCTTCTCACAGGTATTCTCTCCATTCATATCCCGGCCAAATCTGTCTTGTGTGGGAGGCAGCAAGATATAGTAGGAAGAATGTTAGAGTAGTAATACCTCAGTTGCAGACCTGGCTCTCCCACCTTGGGTGAGGCTTAAAACTTCTCTGAACATCTGTGTCCTTATCAGTAAAATGGAGATGATAATATCTTCCCTGCCAGCCTCACAAGGCTGTCATGAGGCTCACATGAGGTAATGTTTGGCGAAAGCTCACTGAAAACTGTCAAGCCGGACACAAGGAGAAAGAAGGGATAATTTGCCCTTTCAAAAATTCAGGTAACGTTGCTAGATGAAACTGAAACAGCCCACAGAGCCATTCCAAACTGTTAGCCTAGAAGAGAGTATCTCTAAGCACACACTTCTCTTAGCCTTATCTTCCTAACAGTCAACGTTAGAAAAGGGCAGTGTGAAAAGAGTAAAGAGAAAGGCTTTGCTCCCTCTTGTGGCAAAAATGCAATTTCACGTAATTGGAAGGCAGAAGCAACCCATTGTTTGTGGGCAATTAGCCCAATCAGGTTAGAGTCTCATCAAGATTGGGCCCATCAGGACTGCTTGTCACTCATCTCTTGGTTCATTTAGCTTGACTTTGTATTATGGCTGCAAACCGGTCTTTGCTGGCTGACTAGGTAAAAGAGTGTAGACGAGTCAACTGAATCCGTCCCCACTGTTCATAGCATAATTTGATGCAGGCAAGAAACTTACAAATGGGATCTGGGCACTCCAAGGCGCCTTAAAGGTCAGCAGAGGACCTGTCCAGCGTGGTGAATTTGAGTCAATTGCCTAATCCCTCTAGCCCTCCCTAAGGATCAGGCCGTTCTTATACCCAAAGGACATCTACTAACAATGTAGCTCAAAACCTTCATCAAGGACCCTCCAGGCTTGCTGGAAACCATTACAGTTTCTACAAGTAACTAGAAAGAGAAGAGATTAAACTGGCTCAAGATCTTAGCGTCAAGTTAGTGCTAATAAGGACTGAATTTAGGAGAGGAAACCTAGTTCCCGCTAAAGTCCATTCCTGGAATGCTACATTTCCCATGATTTTCACCAGAAAGTATCATATAATGATATCTCAAAGAACAGCTTGTTACTTTCATCTGTCAGAAAATGTTCACTTTTCATGTAAAGTCTCTTGTCCCCTCTCTTATTTTCCTTTACATTCCTGAAGAAATGAACATAGAAGTGCTACTATTCCAAGTGAAAAGTATTGGATGTCCTTTGCTTATAGACAGAAGAAACTTAAAAAACAAAACAAAACAAACAAAAAAAAACCCAACTTCTGACTCGATTCTGAGATGACTTAAGAAGATAACTCATATTCTTCTACAAAGTTCTTTGTCATAGCAATGCTCATTCCATTGAACAGATGAGTAAACTGAAGTTCAGGGAAGCCAAATGCACATAATTTGACCAGTCACAGAACATACTGACTGCTAAAACCGAGGTCTGAAAGAACTGAAAGGTAGAGACTTTTCTTTTCTTTCTTTCCTTTTTTTTCAGCTCCTCATGTGTTTTCATTCCAGCAGCCACAACAGTGTTGGGTGCCTTGTAAACTTCCCCACAAGTTCTGTGCAAAAAGCTATCATGTCAATTCTTACACAAACCAAAATGCAATTGCTCACAGTCTTTCCCAGGGAAAGTTTTGTCTTATATTACAGAAACCACTTTTCCCATCCATGAACCCCTCGAGGTTACTCTGTAGGTACTACTTTCAAGCAGTTCTAACTGGAATCTTCAGTTTCACATAGCCTTGGATGCTCTTCTGTTGAATTCAGTTCCTTTGGGTACAATGGGCCCTAAATCATTTACCCTAAATCACTTACACTGATTGGTATAAAAGAAATGGCCCTTATCTGATTGGTCTTTAGAACTAGGGGTATTTAGGCTGGGAAAAAATATCTAAGGGAAAAGTTTCATATGTAAGACAGATTAGACTTGTTCTATTTGGCACCAGAGGAAAGTAGTAAGAGCCTTGGGTGTGGGTTGAAAAAAATGCAAATGATGATGTGAGGAAAAACTTCCTAACAATTAGAGCTATCCCCAAACTTATTGACTCCTTTGGAAAGCAAAGTCCCTCCCTCGTTTTCTGATATCATTCTATTTTTCATTTTCTGTGGCACAATAATATTCCATAAGAACCATATACCATAACTCGTACAGCTACTCCCCAATTGATGGACATCCCCTCAGTTTCCAATTCTTTGCTACCACAAAAAGAGATCCTATAAATATTTTTGTACATATGTGTACTTTTCCCTTTTCTTTGATTTTTTTTTTGGCAGGGATACAGATCTAGTCATGGTATTACTGGGTCAAAGTATATGTGCATTTACTAAATTGCTCTCTAGAATGATTATATTAGTTCACAGCTTCACCAACAGTGTATTAATGTCCCAATTTTCCCACATCATCTCCAACATTTACTATTTTCCTTTTTGGCCAATTTTAGCCAAAAAACATCTCAGTTGTTTTAATTTGCCTTTCACTAATCACTAAAGACTGTGGATCATTTTGATTTCTTCATCTAGGAACTGTCTGTTCGTATCCTTTGACCATTTATCAACCCCACCCCCTAACCCAATATTTTCAAGCAAAGACTAGATGAACATTCCTCGGGAACTCTTGGACAGCTGCCGATACATGTCTGCGAGATCCTTTCCCACTTTAAGATTCTATGATTCTTCAAATTACCATGATATATTTCTTACTGAAATTCTGTTTTTCTTTTTCCCATCCAGGATGCCTTTGTGGAATTGTATGGCAACAGCATGAGGCCTTTGTTTGATTTCTCCTGGCTGTCTCTGAAGACTCTTCTCAGCCTGGCTCTGGTGGGAGCTTGTGTCACTCTTGGTGCCTACCTGGGACACAAATGAATCAGCATCCATGCAGTGGATTGATATGCAAAAGGCTCACTAAACTGTAGAAATAGTATGCATTTTTTTCAATGATAGGTGATCAAATTTGGGCATGATCTCTCTTTAAAAAAGAAAAAATATTGGAGAACAAAACTTCTGGGCAAAATATTAAATCAGCTATTTACTGCCAAAGGGAAATATCATTTATTTTTACATTATTAAAAAAATTTATTTATTTAAGACATTTACATTTAACCTCCTGTCTTCAGAAACTCTGCCGCTTACAGCCAAGTACCACTTACCATGGCTCCTACCCAGAATCTCCTGTGCCTATAAACACTGATTTGTTTTAGAGGGAGTTGGCTGGACTGACTCAATCTCTGAGAACAAACAAACTGACAAAGGCCCTTACTGTTGGGGAAGCGCTTTTTTAGGCTGCTTGAGGTGGGGAGGTAGGGTGCATTTTATATGCATTTCTATGCCCTGGGCACGATGCATCTTATTGGAGAGACAACCCTGAATGGAAGTAGAATTATTTCTTGCTGGGAAAACAGAAACTTTGCGTATATGATTTGCATGGTGCATACACACCATCAGAGGGGGAAGAAAAGGAAACTTTTGGGCAGACTTATGGTCCAGGAAGATTCTTCACATTTCCTCCACCTCCCCAGGACAGCTATGGGAAATATAATCATAAACCACATATGAAAGTATTTTTTTAAGCTACCAATTGTGCCGAGACAGCCTTTTAACAATTAAAACAATATCATCCAATACCTTAAATACTGATTTGTCTATTCAGAAACTCAGATAATCCGTCAGTCCAAATACTCCCTACCTGAGTAGGAAACTGGCTCCTTTGGAAGGTCAAGAAGTCAATGCATCAGTGATTTCTTCAGCATCAGGGTGTTTTTTGAGGTACTCACACACAGAAACATCAGGACACCATAAGTGCCTGTTTCTCCGGGGGGTGAAACTGCAGTTTGCAGGCCTTTCTTGTGTCCCAACTATGAGGGCTCGTTCTGGAACCAAGCCTGTGCAGGCACTGGCCTCCATGAGGGTTTCGAAACAGTGCAGTGTAGTCTCTGAATCTTTGGAAGTTAGTGAAGTTTTGAATTCCATTGGCTAATAAAAGAAACATTTTTCCATTTGAGAAAGGACTCTAAGTAGAGCTCTGCTGGGGCCTGTTTATCAAATTGGAGATAATGAAATCAATTTAGGCTAAAAAAAAGTTTTTGTTCCAATTTAAAGTGGAGCTTTAGAAGGAAAAAATTTTTTCAATTTAGTCATTTCTTAAGATCACCGCTGAAGAAGAAAAAAACTCTCAAAGTCACCACCCAGATCATCTCAACAATTCCAGAAAACTGCTTCAGTCCAGGAAGAGGCAAAAAGGGGAACCCTACTGCCTTTGTGGAGAGAGAGAGAGAGAGAGAGAGAGAGAGAGAGAGAGAGAGAGAGAGAGAGAGAGAGAGAATGAATGAGAATGTGGTAAATAATAAAGGAAGGACTTGAATCCCATTTTCATCCAGATTGCAAATGTATCTCAAATAAGGCCAATAGATGAGGAACAATGAACTGTACAAAATACTGTCCAAACAGCATACCTGTGTTTGGGGACTGAACCTCTGACATATCTATGTGGTTTAAAGAAAGGTTTCAATAAAGAAGGGAAATGTCAAAAGGAGAGTGGTGGACTAAGTGACATGCCTATGGAATCTGATGGTGAAACTCATTAGCTCATCATTATTATTGTTTGTTCTTATTTGAAAAACCAGGAAGGATGAGAAAAAATTCCAGGTGTGGAATTTGGAGATTATCTGCACATCCTGGGAGCAAAGAGAAGAGAAGAGAAAAGAAACAATGGCTAAAACTGTAGAGAAATCTCAAAAGAGATCCAGCCTCCAGCTTCTAAACTAGAGAAGAGTTTGTGTTTTAAGTTTAGATTTCACTTTGTGATATACATGAAATACCTTTGAGGCATTATGACATTATATACCATTTATCTGTATTAACTTTGGAATGTACTTTGTTCAATGTTTAATGCTGTAGTTGATGTGTTTTCAAAGCTGCTTTTTTTTTAGATATGTGCATCTCAGCATTTAAAAATTTTTATTTAGTTATTGCCTTTATACTATTTGTTAGCAAGGATGAGGATTTTTCATTTAAAATATTGTATTTTGACTCTCCAGAAACTTTTAACAGCTCCTCTTGTAACCTCTGGACCTTGGATAGCTGAAGGAGAGGGAAACGTAGCTTTCGAAGGCATTCATCTCAACATGGTTATGTTCTTTGAAACAGAAATGTTGAAACAAATCAAAACAACATTTTCTGTGGTTCCCTCCACCCCTCTGCCTTCTTCTTCCTTGCAGGTTTACTTGACCTGAACAATTCTGAGTTTAACTCAAGTTATTTGAAATAATGTGCACATTTAGCTATAACCGTGGGGTCCATTTGGATGAAAATTCAAGGACAGAGATTTTCTAGGGCTTTATAGCAATTAAGAATCAGGCCCTGGGAGTGTCTGACTTTTATAGAGTTACATCAAAATGGCCTGTTTAGATCCAGGTACCAAGTAAAGCCATGGGAGCTGATTCAAATGAGTCATTTTTCATGAGCGTCAGTAGCACTTATGGGTTCACACTTGGAACAGAGTAGACTTGTAGAGCGGGAAATGGCATGAATTACAAGTCACTATTCCGAACCAAATCGTGAAGAGAATGAATGGACTTTTTGGTTTCAATTTTGAAATATTTTATTTTATGAAAGGTTTACGTTATCAAAAGTGGCCAATATTGAACCGAAAGCCTTGTGCTGCTATGCCAACCGGATCATCTGCATGGAGTTGGTTTTGTAGTTCACTCCAAGTGTCAAGTTTCTCCAAGCTGCTTTAGAAGTAATATGAAGTACCTTATGGACATTTAAAAGATAAAGTCTGATTGGTGTTTGGTTGTCTTTGTGATTGTTATTGTTATTGTCCTTTAAAAAAAAAAACCCTGGGCTTCCCAGTATATTAGTAAAGTGTACATATATATATATATAAATATATATATTAAAAAAAAGTCATGGTGGTTCAAGTTTGTTTGGTTTTTCTCTTGCTGTTGGAATTGTTATTTTTTGCTATGCCCCATGAAAAACTTTTGCCACCTGACTCTAGAATTGTACAGTATTTCCATGCCTGCACTTGTTCAAAGACTAGTTGATAATGCATTTCTTATTGTTAAACATACTAGAAATGATGAATGTATATAAAAGTCTGAACTAATCAAATCCTTTTCTCCCTCTTCTTTCCTAGTGTGTTGTTCTCTATTTCATTGGGGCATACCCTCACTGAATCATTTCCACCTCATTTTTTGGTCACACACACACACACACACACACACACCCCTTTCACACTGAGTGTTTTAATAGCCATTCCTCCATCTTCATCAAAAAGCGATATCAAAAAACCATATCATCTAGGGCAGAGATATATGAAAGATGCACATTTTCAACTGAGGCCACTGGCAAAAAAATAATAATAAATAAAGTATCTGTGAGGGAAAGAGCACTCCACTGTCTTCATGAATAAATAAGCCCTTACTTTAAAACTCTTTAATGTGGAAAAGAGCTTTTAGTATAGAAGAAGGAAAACGCTGTGTTGGTTAGTCAACCAAGTCCTACCAGCCAAAATATTCATAAAGAGCAGAAATTATTTTTAGATTCTCTTTGTGGAAAGTAAAGATCAGAAATGTGGCAGGTACCCAGATAATTCTGGTTTAAAAAAAGTGTGCCCTCAAGTCTCCATTTCACCTTATAAGTTTCAGATATGCTCACTAATTTAGAAATCGCTTTTAATCACACAGTCATCAAGTATTTATTGAGTGCTTCCTCTGTTCCCAGTACTAAGTGCAATGATTATAAAATCCAAAGGGACTAAGACTCATATTTGAAATGGAAGAATCAGAGCCTTCCCAGCAACATGACATTAAGGATTAACTAAGTTTTAAAGTATCTGGTAATGCTTAATTTGCATTGAGGCAAATAATTAAGAACCTCCAACTTAAATTCTGATTTAACCTATTGAGTTCTTTCAAGGCTGTGGTTATGGTTACCTTTTTTTAAAAAATCATTTTCATTGAATCATTTACATGGGATGCGTGGAAGACAGAGGAAGGCCTTTAGAAAACAAATGGTTCTAAGGACATCGGGGAACAGAATTGTAGCTCTGACTCCAATTCTGTCCTTTGGTGTTTTAGGCAGCAAGAGATGACTGTGATTGTTCATTTCACAACAAAATAAAATACAGGTCTCAAATTCAAACCCACACAGAGTCTAATCAGATTACTTCATGTTCCTTTGAATTGTTATTGCTTCTAGTTTTATGGCAAAAATTGGTGGGAAAAAATGAAAAGTAATATATCAGAACATTTCTTAAAATCAGATGATTAACAGAATAATCAGGCCTGATTAATTTATTGGAAAGTAAATATGGAAAAATAGAAATAGAACCTTTATTAGTGCTAAACCTGATATCATATAATAATGACCCAGGGTAATAAGTGAATGTACAGCATCGCATCTCAGAGCATTTCACCACTCTCATATATAACTAATACTAATGAACCTGGAAGTCCATTTCTGGATGTTAGTCTTGATGGTAAAAATTTAAAACTCCCTTGAAAGTTGCCACTTGGGATGCAAATTTGCATCCCAAGGATGTGGAATAAATATTTAAGCAGTCATTTAACTAGTGGAACTAGTGGAAGCCCACTTTAGAGTAGGGACGTTTCTTTTTCCTTCCTTGCTACCATGATACTTTCATTGAGCATAATGATAATATTGACAAGATTACTAATTAAGCTGAGTAAATAATGAATCCAATCAATTAGTTATGCAAGAAAGATGCATTCTCTCACATGATATGGTCCTCTCTTCCATGGAATAATGGATAGCCCTGGCAATTAATTATGCCTCATGTTATGAGACCTGTCAAAATAGGAGCTGGATATTGAGGACGGTTCAGCACAAACTCATCATCACTGTCAGAAAACAAACCCAAAGATGTCTGTTCTGCTGCTGGTATGTCAATCGTGCCATCTCTATATACACCAGATAGCGCATTAACGATTTCAAAGCCTGAATAGCAACTTGGTATCCTGGTCATCTGTATAAAAGTACAGGGATTGTGACCTTGCAGATAGATGGGGGAGAGGCTTTATTATAGAAGTGATCCTTAAGGCTGTGTTGCTCCAAGTTGACTCTAAGCAAGTGGGCATTAACTCTATATGTTTCCATTCTTTCCTTGGAAACTTTTATAGCTAGTTTTCTTGATGGAATGTAATATAATCTTCAATTATATTTGCCAAGGTAGCATTGTGAAGTGGTTGTAGCTGATCCGATTTCCTTTGGGGAGCCTAAACAGCTGCATTCGTTAGCATTTTTTGAAGCCTTCAAAACATCCAAGTATTATCTACTTGGGCTCTTTTCCCCGCTTAAGTCAAACTTCAAACTGAATTCAACTTTATGCTGAATGCTTTGACTTTTATCTTCCAGGAACTACCCTTAAGTTTTCTGTTTTTAACTTGGGAGCTGAGTTTTCATTATCACCATCATAATTGTACATAAAGTGAATTTTGTTTACACAGTACCTTGGATATATGTATGGTAAGGTAAAGTAGTTTTCCAGTTTGCTACCACTAAATACAATGCCATTTTTTTATGTTAGTTGTGGGGACTTGGTGGGGTGGAAACCACATTGCCATTAAATTTGTTGTGTCTGTTCAGTTATTATTGTGAAATAACAAAAATAAAGTGCACTGTGAGCTATTAGTTATATACTTGAATTGTTTATAATTTGCTGACATGAGCTTTCCCTGCTGAGAATCGCCATTGAACAAGAGCCCCAACAAAGAACTCTGACAAATCAGATTGACTACATGACACCATAAAGATACCCATAGAGCCTGGGATTGCCTTACACATGAAGCCACCTTATACTGAGGTTCTGTGGGGTCCCTGAAACAGAGGCTTCTTGGATAAGTCCAAAAAGGACATGTGTGATACAGAATCCTACTTGCAAGGGAATGGTGTTATGGGAGGGTGTTATGGAGTCAAGGAGGGAGAAGGAATACATTTGCCAATAAGATTATACTCCACCACAGGCAGTGGGTCATTTTTTGGGGTTTGGAAATCCTATTATCCATTCGATGTGACTGGGCTAGGGAGGCAGAATGTGGAAAATGAGGAAAGGACATCTTGGAGAATTATAACAACAACAACAACAACAAAAACCCTAACAAACTCAAAAACCGTGTTTTGAGGCTAACTTTCACCAATTTGGCCCACATCAAACTTTTTCTTTAGGACGTTAAACCCTAAGTAGCAATGCCCACAAAGGGTGAGAACTGATCTTTCTAAAGTACATCAAGATTTACAAAGTTGTCTCCCAACAACCTCAGACAATCCTGCCTCAATATCTTTCCCTGTAAGCCATCTCCTATGAAGTTGTCACCATTCTGTGCTCACAATTTCCCAGGTTCAAAACCTCATCAGCTCCTCACTCTCACTCATGCCACATATTCAATCAGTTGCCAAATCTTGTCATTTTTGCTTTAAAAACATATCTCGATTTGGCTCCCTTTCTTCTCTTCAGTCATATAACTATAACCTTAATCCAAGTCCTTATTACCTCTCTTATAGACTATTTTTCATAGTCTCCTAATTGGTCTCTGATTCCACTTGCCTTTGTCTAACCAACCTCCACTTGGCTAATAAAGTGATTTTCCTAAAGCATAGATCTTCCCTGGTAATCTCTTTGCTTAATAAGCTTTCGTTCCCAATAACCTCCAATTTCAGTTATAAAGTCCTCTGTTTCCCTTTCCATTTTTCCAATCTTCTCAAGACTCTGCTTCTCTCTCCATACACTCTGTAGTCCAGCAATACTGGTGCAGATACTCATTGTTCCTCACTAGTTACCCCCCCATCTCCCATCTTTGGCCCTTTGTACTGACTGGCTCTCATCCCTGGAATGCCCTCCCTCTTCACCTTTTGCCATCCCTGGCTTCTTACAAGATTCAGCTTGTCCTATCTCCAAGAGGTCCTCCTAGTCCCTCCTAGTCCCTTCCCACTCCTGCTCCTTGAGCCCTCTCTTAGGTTGCCTTCCTTCTACTCTATGTACTTCAGAGAGGCCTGTTTACTACTCATTGCCTATGCTTTTTGGGGGCAGGGATTATTTTTGTGTTTTTGCCTTTGTATTTTTAGCACAATGCATGGTAGAAGCTTAATAAACACTTGTTGATTTTTGTTGAATGATCACAAATGAGGAAACTGACTTGCCCAAGGTCACAAAGGGTGTTATTAGGGCCATGACTTGAACTCAGGTCTTCTGACTAAGTACCTTTTGCATGACCCTATGCTAGTCCCCTTTCCCAAGGGACATGTTCCCCCTCTTCTTGGAAAACAGCATGCAAAACATAGTCATACTGACCAATTCAGCCTATTCCGTTCATTAACTTTTATGTCATTTGCGTGAGAGTGGAGGTTCATATCTTAGTAAAATATGTCATGTTCAACAGCCTGGTTGTGGAAATGATAACAAGAAGTCCTTTGAATGTTGCATCACTTAACTCCTCTGTTGGGAATCATAGAATCATAGATTTAAAATTGAGATCCATTAAAAAAAAATCCTTACTTTCTACCTTAGAATCAATTCTGAGTATCAGTTCCAAGGCAGAAGAAAGGGAAGGTCTAGACATATGCAGTTATGTGACTTGTCCAGGGTTACACAGCTCAAAAAAGTACCTGAGGTGAAATTTGAACCCAGGACCTCCTGCCTCCAGGCATCCACTGAGTCACCATGCTGTCCCAAGAGATCCATTTTTAATGTTTCTCTCCCAATATCCATATGGTAGGCAAGAGCAACACTCCATTTTGTAGATAAAGTAAAATAAAGTGGAAGCTTGAATAATTGTCCAGGAATGAATGAAGATCAATCCCTATAAGCTTGCCAGAACCAATTGTTTAATTTTCAGTGTGAGCACTGGCACCTCAGAAAGTTCTTGTTAAGTCCTTCTGGTTGTAGGTTGTATCCTACTCTTCATGACCCCGTTTGAGATTTTCTTGGCAAAGATATTGGAGCAATTTTCCATTTCCATTTCCTTCTCCAGCTCATTTTTACAAATAAGGAATGGAGCCCAACAGGGCTCAGTGACTTGTCCAGGGTCACACAGCTAGTAAAAGTCTGAGGTCAGATTTGAACTCCAGAAGATAAATCTTCCTGATTTAAGGGCCAGCACTCTACACTGTGCCACCTAGCTGACCCTTAGAAATTAACAAATGTTAGAAATCAGAGTGTGTTTTATAATAGAACCAGATCAAAATGTAATTGAGAAGTGTTTAATAAAATAAAAAAATATAACATTCAGAGATAATGATAATTTGTGGTTTTCTAAGTCAACATGCTGCCTGAAGGGCAATTTGATATTAGTAATCTAGACTAAAGAAAGTGATGAAGAAAATGTTATTGCAGATTAAACTTAAACATGGTTCATGTGTACATTTTCCCCCCATAAAGTTGGCTGGTAACATTTTGGGGCACATCTCTGATTATATTGTCTAGAGTCACCAGATATCACCGATGTTAGTGACAGAATTGAGTTTCATGGTGTACAACTTTGACATTTGTAAATTCCTCTAAGATCCATGTTCCAGCTCTCAGTGCGTGCCATTAAATAAGAGCTTAACTATTTTGTACATTTACGACCTTTTTTTCCTTCTGATATTTCCTTAGGGATGAGGAAATGGAAAAGGAATAAGCATTTATATCACACCTAATATGTGCCAGGCACTGGCTAGTTGCTTTATAAATATGATCTCATTTATTCTTTACAATGACCCTGGGAGGGTAGATACTATTATTATCATCCCCATTTTTCAGTTAAGGAACCAGAGACAGAAAAAGAATGAATGACTTGTCCCTTAGCTAATAGGTGTCTGAGGCCAGGTTTTCCTGAGGCCAGACCCTCCACTTCCCATTCTATTAACTTTATTTACTTGTGACTTTATTAACTTGAGACATACTGGAGAGAGTGCCAGGCTTAAAGTTGGGAAGACATCTTCCTGAGGTTAAATCCAATCCCAGACATTTATTTAGCTGTGTTACCCTGGGCTTAACCCTGCCTGCCTCAGTTTCTCATCTGCAAAATGAGCTGGAGAAGGAAATGGTAAACCATCCTAATATCTGCCAAGAAATCCCCAAATGGGGGTACAAAGAGTTGGATACAACTGAAATGACTGAAGAACAATGACAATAACTATTAATTCACTATATCCTAAGCATATCTGACCAGCGTCCACTAAGGCATGATGGTCTGATAACATCTAGGTTAGTGATGGAATAGAAAAAGTCATGGATATTGAAGGGATATTGAGGCTTTCTTTCACTACTTGCCTCACAGTTTTATGAGGATCAAATGAGAAAATGCCCACGAATTGCAATATGATGGAAGCTATCAACCATTGCACTACATGATGTTATCATGACCCACTAGATCTTGGTTTGACCATTCCCTTGCCCTTTGTCCCTCATACACGTCACGCCTTCCTATGAATCATTCATTAGCAACTCCCCTTTTACCTCTGTATTATATTTAGACCTCTCCCATCAATTCTGGATCAGTTTCCCTATCAATTGTAAAATAGTAATAATTCCTGCCTTATATACTGGGCACATATACACTTGGCTTGTACAAAAGCTTTTTAATTTAATATAACCAAAATTATTCATTTTATATCTTAAAATACTCTCTGACTCTCATTTGGTCATAAATTCTTCCCTTCTCCATAGATCTGTCAGGTAATCTATTCTTTGTTCCTCTAATTTAATTATGCTATTACTCTTTATATCTGAATCATATACCTTGGTATAGGGTGTGAGATGCTGGTCTATACCTAGTTTCTGCCATACTGTTTTCCAATTTTCCCAGCAGTTTTTGTTAAAGAGCAAGATCTTATTCCAAAAGCTGGGATCTTTGGGTTTATCAAACACTAGGTTGCTATGATCTATATATGCACATATACACTTGGTCAAGGAGTACTAAAGCAACACTTGATTAATGAATCCTCTGGAATAGAAACTACTTTATAAAGAAGTAACAACAACAACAAATCCAACTTTACTAATCACATGAAACAGAGATTCAGGTCTCAAAGCCAACAGGACAAAAACCACTTTCCTTGAACTGTCCAGTTGAAGATATAGTGAAATGAAAGCTGCAAGGCCAGGAAAACTTGTTTCTGTCTCCCCTGACCACCCAGCTGGCTTTGCACCTCACCTGTACTGCTCTCTTCCCCTTCCATCCTTTATCAGCTATTTATTTTCATTTTAGATTGTCATACCCATGAGTGACTTTGAGCAGGCAGGTGTAGTGTGTACCTTTTATTTTTTAGTTATTAAATGACTTTGTTATAATAATACTAACAATGATGGTGGTGACAACTAGAATTTATGTAACACCTACTGTAGGTTCGTCACTGGGCTAAGTAGTTTACAAATATTATCTTATTTGATCCTCACAACCGCCCTGGGAGATAAGTACTATTATCATCTTCATTTTGCAGTTGAGGAAACTCTGGGACGCAGAGGTAAAGTGACTTGCCCAGGATTACACGGTTAGCAAGTGTCTGAGACCAGACTTGATCTCAAGTCTTCATGACTCCAGCCCTAGCCTCCAAGGCTTGGTGAATGCTCACTTTGAGTTGAATCTTGAAGGAATCCAGGGAATTCTTGGAGCCAGAGAAGAATGAGGAGTCTATACTGCTTTGTGTAAATTTATGGAGACAGGAAATGGAATGTCTGCTGTAAGAAACAGCAAGTAGATCAATTGCAATTTGGGGGATGGAAAAGAATCAGAAGTGTTAAAACCCCATGTTATCTCCCAGTTAAGTCCCCTAATGAGAACTAGCTAAAGCCTGGTTCCCTCTCTTGTTAGAGACACCTGTTTACAGGAACTATGGGAACTGAGAATTCTGAATCCCTCTCTTCAGCATGGTATAGTGTTAATAGGCAGTTATAATGAATATTTAAAAGTCTATTATCCTGGGACAACTGGTCAGCTCAGTGGATTGAGAGCCAGGTCTAGAGACAGAGGTCCTAGGTTCGAATATGGCCTCAGACATTTCCCAGCTGTATGACCCTGGGCAAGTCTCTTAAGCCCCATTGCCTAGCTCTTACTACTCTTCTTCCTTGGAACCAATACACAGTATTGATTCTAAGAAGGAAGGTAAAGGTTGTTTGGGGTTTTTTAGGTCTATTATCCTTCCTGAGCCAAATGTCTTAATTACTGAAGCCTTTCATTTCTAGGGGGATTCTTATCTCCTGGCATCAAGTTCTTTAACATGTAGAATAGGGTCCTCTCGCCTGGTCTCCTGTGGCTTGGACACCTCTGTAAGAGGTCTGGCCCAAGTTGAGGTGAGTCCTCTGTATACTTCCCAATTGTAATCTCTGTAAGCTAGACTATAAAACTGCTAATGGTTGTTTATCCAATGGCTGTCACACAGCTCTGGGGTTTAGGGTTCTCTAGTTTTAGGATGCTAGGCTGGTTCTTCTTTGGTTCTTCCATGTAAATGTGGAGGTGAAGGCGAGCGAGGGGTTAGATGAGAGGACCCAGAGATGGCCAAACCTAGAGCATTAGAACATTGACTCTTCCACTATCAATCTCTGTTCTGGTGTTTTCATATACAATTGCAGGCAATAAGGGCCAAATGTGGAGGGCTGCCACTGGCTCCTAGCTGAGTAATTTTTGCAAGTTCACTTGAGAATTTATCCATTGTTAGAAGCAGAGGAAGCTTGGTCTTGCAGAGGAGATCAAAACATTTTTAAAAAATACTTGCTCATCACCAAAGTAACTTCTATAGCAGCACAAGAGGCAGGTTCAGCCAATATTCAGACTGGAAATCCCATAAGAAAAAATGAGTATTTCATCTGGACTCAGCTATAGCCAGGACTCACTTGCTGAGAGGTTAAGCCTGACAGCAAATGTCTAGAAGCCAGATGTTAGGTAAACCACTGGGGTGGGGTAGACAATTTGGTAACTTCATAACAGTGACTTAGAAAAGGAAGGCTAGAAAAATTGGAAGAGTGTTTGGAGAATTTAGCTCTAGGTCAATGGATAATGGATGTCGAAATGGGAAAGCAGTCAAAAATCCCTACGTACATTGGTAGGAATGGGAAAGATGTCCTGGCAAGTAGGAGGGGCATATGTCAAGAGAGTCAACGGTGGCAGGAAGACAGTTTACATCAGGTAAATACAGGGACAATTTATAGGAACTCAACCAACGGATTTAGGGTTCTGTGTCAGGAATCCAGTCAAATATAAGCAGGGCAAGATTCTAACCTTAGAAAAGGAAGGAAGGAAGGAAGGAAGGAAGGAAGGAAGGAAGGAAGGAAAGCATCACTAGGAGTAAGGCAAAAGCCCAGCTTTTAGATCTAGAATACAAATTTAGAGCAAGATCAGCAGCAAAACTGTATCATCATTAAGTAATCACTTCATTTTAATTGTATTGATTTCAGAATGACTTTACTGCTAAAAGAGCTATTTTCAGAAAAATGATGTGGAAGAAATTTCATTCTTTATATACATACACACATACTCACACATTTTGTAGGTCGCCAGAATTATGGACAGGTTGCTGTTGCTCTCTAGTTGTTTTTTCAGCCATGTCCAACTCTTCATGACCTCATTTGGAGTTTCTTGGCAAAAACTCCGGAATGGTCTGTCATTACCTTCTCCAGCTCCTTTTACAGTTGAGGAAACTGAGGCAAACAGAAAAAATTTGCCCAGGTTCACACAGGCAACAAGTGTCTGAAGCCAGATTTGAACTCAGGAAGATGAGTCTTGACTCCAGACCTGGTACTCTATCCACTGAACCACCTAGCTCCTTAGTATTTTCAAAAGGTCATTTTGTGCTTCTGACAACTGTACGTAAGGGTTGAAGGAACAGGCCTAGAATGGAATAAGGGAATAATGTAGCACATTGCCACTCAACTGATAGAGCACTTTCTCTTTATGGACTTAGATGAGAATTTCCCCAAGAAGCCAAGGATTTCTCCATACTGTGGAGGAAGTATACCTGCCTCAAAAGTTCTATAAAGCAGGAGGGAACTGATGCCTATTCCATGTGTTTCTGCCATGAATTCTTATCTACAGAGTTCTACAATTTACAAGTCCTTCTTTTCTTCTGAACTATGCAAGTCAGCCAGTGAATTTTGATCTTTTATAAATTTCTTCTCATCATGGAAACTACTCTAGATAGAATAGTTGGAGGTTTGGAGCATCTGGCTCATACCTTTCCAACCGTCCTAGGAGACAGCCCATCCTTGATACCCACAGATGTCCCCCACACCTGTACTTGAGATTCGGAATAATCCTGGGAGTCATTCAAAGCTGGAAGGAGTGGCTATAGAGTAAAGAGTTTGCTGGGCTAAAGAATATTCACCAAAAGTAGGTAAAACAAGGAGCAGTCATTATCCCTTGATTCTGATCTCAGGACCCATTATCATAGCATCCATGGGCTCAAGCTTGGGGTGCTTTCTTTTGAAAATGTATGGAAGTTGGGGGGCAGCTGGGTAGCTCAGTGGAGTGAGAGTCAGGCCTAGAGACAGGAGGTCCTAGGTTCAAACCCGGCCTCAGCCACTTCCTAGCTGTGTGACCCTGGGCAAGTCACTTGACCCCCATTGCCCACCTTTACCAATCTTCCACCTATGAGACAATACACCGAAGTACAAGGGTTTAAAAAAAAAAAGAAAATGTATGGAAGTATTAGGCAAATACCTCAAACTTGTAGCTGTAAAAATGGTTCCAGCTGGGATAATTTCCAGGATGAGGGTGATGACTTGGAAAAATCAAATGGCTCTATAATTACTTTATAAAATCCAGAAGAGAATTGTTCATGGGTAGGCCAAGTTGATATGGTAAAAAAGGCAATACTACCTAAATATATGTACTTATTCAGTGCCATACAAATCAAATTACCAAAGGATTGCCTTATGGAGCAAGAAAAAATAATAACAAAATCTGTCTGGAAGGAAAAAAGATCTAAAGGGAAATAATGAAAAATTGGAAAGGGACTTAGCAGTACTAGATCTCAAACTATACAATAATGATCAAGATAATTTGTTACTGGCTAAGAAAGAGTGAGATCGATCAGTGAGGCAGATTAAATGTCTAATATGCGGAAGTCAATGAATATAGTAGCCTGATATTTGATTAAACCCAAAGATCACAGCTATGAGGCAAGAACACATTATTCAAGAAAAAACTGCTGAAAAAAACTGGAAAGCAATCTGGCAAAAAGTAGGCATAGACTAATATCTCACAACATCTCTGAAGATAGCTTCTTATGGGTACATGACCTAGACATAAAGGGTGACATCATAAACAAATTAAAGAAACATGAAAGAAATTAGACAATTTAATTAGGTGTCAGACCTATGGAAAGAGAAACTAATTCATGACCAGGCAAGGAATAGAGAGGATCACAGAGAAGATTCAAATAGATAATTTTAATTACACAAAATTAAATTTTTTTGTACAAACTAGTGTAGCTGATCTCATTCATAGTTAACTGGGGAGAGAAGGCAGATCTTTGCAATGTTTCTTTGATAAAGCTATCAATTCTAAGATAGATGGGGAACAAATTCAGATTTGTAAGTATAAGAGTGATTCTCCTCTTGATAAATGGTCAAAAGATATTAATAGGAAGTTTTCAAAGGAAGAAATCCAAACTATCAATAGCCATAGGAAAAGTGTTCTAAATCAATGATAATTGGAGAAATACAAATTTAAGCAACTAGGAAGTTCTACCTCCACTGATCAGTTTAGCAATGTTAATAAAAAATGAAAATGACAAATGCTGGCGGGACTGTGGAAGTATAAATGTGTTCATACATTGTAGTTGGAGACATAAGCTGTTCCAGATTTTCTGGAAAACATTTTAGAATTAGGCTGCAAAGTTTTACTTTGTATCCTCTTTGAACCAGGGATACCACTACTTGTTCTACACTCCAAAAAAGTTCATATAAAGAGTGAAAGGACCCACAAGTACAAAAATATTTATAGTATCTTCTTCCATGCTAGAAAAAATTGGAAGCTAAGCAGATGCCTATTAATGGTAAGACGAGTGAACAAACTGTGGTTTATGAATGAGATCAAATGCTACTGTACTGAAAGAAATTATGATGGGGATAATTTCAAAGAAACCTGAGGAGACTCGTAATAACTTGATAAAGCCTGAAGTAGGCAAAACAAGGAAAATATTGTAAAGGAAAACAACTTTGAGAGATTTAGTAACTGATCAATGAAAATGACTATCTTTGATTCTAGAAGACATGCTGAAACATGCTACCCCTCTCCTATAAGAGAGGTAAGAGAATCAAGTACAAATGAAGATTTATATATACACACACACACACACACACACACACACACACACACACACACACACACAGAGCCAATGAAAGAATTGTTTGACTGCTTATTTGTTATGTGTTCTGGTTTTTTTTTTTTAACTTTTTCAATAAGGATGGAGAGATATGGGAGGGGGAGAAGGTGAATTTTCATTAACTGAAAAAAGATTGAATTTATAAATTAATAAATAAGACATGAAATGAGAAAAAATCCAGAGGGGAAGTGAAATTTGTAAAATGTAGGGAGTCCAAAGCAACATCCTAAAAGAAGAATATCCCAAGTAGCATATACGTTGATCTTTACTTTATACATGGTAATAGAATTACCCCACCAGGGGGGAAGTGATGACACCTCATTTGGAGGCAGGATGGATATGAAACATTTTCCTCTTCCAAGTTCCAGGAAATCAGGAGATGAACATGGGGAAATTACCACCTGATGTCACAAAGAAGTGTGAAATACTTTGAATGACAATGTGGAACACAACTCCTTGCCTTGACCCATTTAAGCTACTTAGAATGTGACTGAAGTCTGGCCAAAACACCTCAAAAGGAGAAAAATATGAAATTTTCATTTTTCAGTGACAAACCTTAGCCTCCATCTTTCATATTAGTTTCCTCTTTCATTCTCTTCATTTTCCTTGAGACCTAAATCCACCATTATGGTCTGTATAGTCTATGTGTAAAATGGGTATGTATGTTGTTTTTCTTTGAAGATGGAATCTCCTTATTCTCCTAACTTTGTTTCTCACTTTTGTGAGAATAAATGAATATTCAAATAGAAAATAGATAATGTTGATAGGTGGTTTTCTGACCAACATGTGGCCTGTGGGGCTCCTTATGTATTGTTTAGTGGCCCATGTTTCTATTTGAGTGTGACACCATGGATCTAGAAAATGGAATATGATGATTCTATTTCACTCTATCCATCTCAGATTCTGTTTGGTGTATTTTCTTCAGTATTGAGCACCACATTTTAGGAGAGACATCGGCAAGTTGGAATGTGTCCAAAGACATCGGCATGATGAGAGGAATTGAAATCATATTAGCATTGGTCCAAAGAACTAAAGAAGCTTAGTCCAGAGAAGAGAAGCCTTACTGATAACTGTAGCTGTTTTAAAACCTTTTATGTGTTGTTATGCAAAGGAGGAATTAAAGTCCCTCCAGAGATCATACCCTGGGGGACTTAATTTTAAAAATTAATGTTTATCGATTGAATGATTGTTGGTTCACTCAGCTTTAGAACTCTCTCATGGGGTGAAACTATCCTGATTGGTGAATGAGTGGACCTAAGTGTAAGGCTTTATATTTGACCTATTGAATTTCATCTTATTAGATGCAGCTCAATGTTGAGATCCATTTGGATTTTGGTTCTATCATCAGGTGTATGAATTAGTTGTCCTAGCTTCCTGTTGTCTGAAAATTTGTTAAGTATATTTGCCTTTTATTCAAATAACTCTTAAATATCATAGGACCAATACAAATCCCTCTGGCACTCCACTGGAGACTTACTTCCAAGCTTCTTCTTATTGTTGAGTCATGTCAGTTGAATCCAACGCTTCAATGCTCCATTTGGGGTTTACTGGGCAAAGATACTGGAGTGGTTTGCCAATTCTTTCTACAGCTTATTTTTACAGATCAAGAACTGAAACAAAAAGGGTTAAATGACTTACCCTAGATTACACAGCTAGTAAGTGTCTGAGGATGGATTTGAACTCAGAAATATGAGTTTTCCTGACTTGAAGATTGGTACTCTGTAACACTATGCTGCCATGGCTCTATAATAACTACTCTGAGCCCAATCATTCGACCAGCTACATGTTTCCATTTTTTCCACAAGAATAACATAAGATGCTTCACACAAATCTTGGTAAACTGTACCTGTAGGGGCAGCTGGGTAGCTCAGTGGAGTGAGAGTCAGGCCTAGAGACAGGAGGTCCTAGGTTCAAACCCGGCCTCAGCCACTTCCAGCTGTGTGACCCTGGGCAAGTCACTTGACCCCCATTGCCCACCCTTACCATTCTTCCACCTATGAGAAAATACACCGAAGTACAAGGGTTTAAAAACAAAAACAAAAACAAAAAAAAAACTGTACCTGTAGCATTCTTCTGTTCTACTCATTTAAAAACCTGTGAAAAAAGGAAATCAGATTAGTCTGGCATGATTAATGAAGCCATTCTGGTTCTTTGTGATCACAGCCTCCTTGCTTAGATATTCACTAGTCATTTCTTGAATAATATACTCTACAATTTTGCCAAGAATCAAAGACAAGTTCCCTAAATTACAGGTTGCAGGTTCTGCTCTCTTCCCTTTACCAACAAACAAACAAACAAAAATGGACACATTGGGTCAGGTCTAGAATATCCCTTCTGTTCTTTATCTTTCAAATACTTCTTTTCTTTTCTCTCTTTTTTTTTTTTTTTGAAACCCTTACCTTCTCTTGGAATCAATACTGTGTATTGGCTCCAAGGCAGAAGCGTGGTAAGGGTAGGCAATGGGGGTCAAATGACTTGCCCAGGGCCACACAGCTGGGAAGTGTCTGAGGCCAGACTTGAACCTAGGACCTCCTGTCTCTAGGCCTGGCTCTCAATCCACTGAGCTACCCAGCTTCTCCCTCTTTCAAATATTTCTAATGTTCAACAAACATAAACTCCAGTTCTTTCAGTACCAGAGAATGTATTCATGTGAGTCAGGTTACATGACTATATCAATGGCAGTTCTTACTATCTCTTTATTTGTCTTGGGTCTTAATTCCCACATAGACAAACTTTGCTGTTTTTTTTTTTTCTTTTAGCTCTCAGTCATTCTCCTTGGCAGAGAAAAACAAAATAAGTAAGATTCCTCTCTGTTGTCCATTATCTCCTAGCCATCCTAAACATTATCCCTTTTTAGAGCCTCCATATAGCTAAGAATAATGAACCAGCCCTTATATTCAGCTTTTCTCACTAGCCTCAGTTTGTTCTGCTTTTATATTTTTGACACTATTCTTACAAGATGGTGGCAGGCTTTTATTTTGTTCTTCTGTTCCCTTCCTTTTTTCCATCTTCTGTCTATCTCTTTAAAATCTAAGCCAGAGGAAGAGGCATTTCTCTGTATGAGCACGACGATCTACATTTTGCAAACCTGTGTGCCTATTGTCTCTTTTGATAAAATATAATGCCAAATGCTTCAGTTTTTGTTTTGTATCCTTGGTGCCTAGCACAATATCTGGCACATAGTGGGTATTTAATAAATGATGATTGATTTATCTCTTCAGATAATGCCTAATTTTTCTTTCTCATCAGAATTGTTTCTTTGTCCATGGAATTTCATTTCCATGTTCCCTCAATTGACACCCCTTGCATAGTAAAAGTCTGTGAACTCCTGCTTATCCTTCCTCTGAACCCTTTGAAATTGCTCTTAAAATAGAAGATCCATGTTAGACTAGGCCTGGCTTCTCTCTCCTCTATCATGAACTCTTGAGAGAGTAGTCACTTTCCCCCAAAGTTCCCACTCCAACAACTAGTTTCTCCTTTTTGAAATGAATTAGTTTCACATAGAATTTGTTCTTTCATATTTTGAAGGATAAAATTATCAATAAGGCCAGTCAAGAAAATTTTAGCTGCTTTATTTTTTGTAAAAATGCTATAATTTATATATATATATATATATTCATTTTTAAGTGAGTTATAAAACCAAAACGCCAAAACATAAACCCAAATAAACAAGCGAAAAATGGTATGCTTTGATCTGGATTCCTACTCCAACAGTTCTTTATTTGGAAGTAGATAGAATTATTTGTCATAATTTCATCAGAATTGTCCTGGATCATTATATTCCTGATAATAAAGTCTATCAGAGTTGATCATTGCTGTTTCTATGTATGATGTTCTACTGGTTCTGCTTATTTCACTATCCATCAGTTTGTGTAGGTTTCTCCAGCTTTTTCTGAAATCATCCTGTTCATCATTCCTTACAGCACAATAGTATTCCATCACCAGCATATACCACAGTTTGTTCAGCCATTTCCCAAGTTATGGACATCACTTTCATTTTTAATTCTTTGCCACAACAAAAAGAGCTAACTGCTCTACTTTTGACAAAGAAAGCTCCAGCACATGGCTGGATAACTGAAGTCCTTTATCAGTACTATAGAATGTCTCTCTGCCAGAGTTCCAGTCTACTTGATCAAACTATCACATTTCTTCTGTTCCAGTGGTTGGTAGTAGACGGCGAATGACAAAATCACATTTTCTTTGTTCCTCTATTGTTTTTCTCCATCTTCAGCCAAATACTCTCTATCTACCAGCATTCTTCATCTTTAGTTCTTAGACTTCCTTATAAACACTTTACCTTCTTAAAATATGGTGCTCCTCACTTTCCCTTTTACCCATCCTATTTTATTGTTCTTGCTTCCTAGCTTAGGAAGCTTTTTAGTCAGTGTCATGGAAGTCTTGAAGTTGCAATCCATGGCAGGTCCTGTCCCAGACCCTGCTGCTTCTAGGCAGAGTCATAGTGAATTATTACCCTTTTGCTTCCAGGGCAAACTTTCCATCTTACTATATTTGAGATGGTAAGCATAATGTTTGACTAAATGTGACTCAATACAGTGCACTACTAATGATTGTAGTCCTGAAACCACTAATGATTCCTCTAGCCATTATCACAAGTTCTGGAATCCAGTCTTTCTTTCTCTGCTTTATGTTACACCTGGAGTTCTCCAGTATATTGTCTTAGAACAGAGTACAGTTTCAGAGCAATTACTTAAGCAAGTATGTAACTAAAGCTGTATCTGAATGATCATATTACAGTTCAACCCAGTATGGAGGTCAAAGAGGACAGCATAGCACACAACAAGACGAGAGAGACACAAATACACCATGTTTGCCCTCTTGGTTGACTCCTTTTGGTTTAGTACACTCGTAGAGGAAAAAAAATCTAAGGGAGAGACTGTTCAGGATAGCAACACAGCTATAGTTTTGTCCTTCTTCAAATGCCAATGTCTTGCTTGGGTCCATTTCTCTCTATTAAGACAATTCTGCCCAGATTGTGGCCAGTCTTACATCTAATAGCAATAGTAACAGCCCTTTTCCTTCTTTATACCCATCGTATTTCAATGCCATCTCCTTCCTGTAAGAGGAATTGCTCTGTGGCTCACCTTCCCTACTCTGATAGGTGCCCCTCCATGCCTAAGGAAGGTAATTAGAAACCTCTGTTACCTCTAATGGAAACTAGTAATAACAGGATTAGGATGTGGACTCAGTGAGTTTTTTAAAGTCATTTATTGAATACTAAATCATAAAGGACACACTCCTTATTCAAAAAACAAATTAAATCAATTGTATAAAATCAATTGTATAAAAAAATCAAGCCATTCCCCAATTAATAAATGGGCAAGGGACATGAATAGGCAATTTTCAGATAATGAAATCAAAAGTATCAATAAGCACATGAGAAAGTGTTCTAAATCTCTAATAATTAGAGAAATGCAAATCAAAACAACTCTGAGGTACCACCTCACACCTAGCAGATTGGCTAAAATGATAGCAGGGGAGAGTAATGAATGTTGGAGGGGATGTGGCAAAATTGGGACGTTAATGCACTGCCGGTGGAGTTGTGAACTGATCCAACCATTCTGGATGGCAATTTGGAACTATGCCCAAAGAGTGATAAAAGAATGGCTGCCCTTTGATCCAGCCATACCATTGCTGGGATTGTACCCCAAAGAGATCATAGATAAACAGACTTGCACAAAAATATTTATAGCTGTGCTCTTTGTGGTGGCAAAAAACTGGAAAGCAAGGGTCTGCCCTTCAATTGGGGAATGGCTGAACAAATTCTGGTATATGTTGGTGATGGAATACTATTGTGCTCAAAGGAATAATAAACTGGAGGAATTCCATGTGAACTGGAAAGACCTCCAGGAATTGATACAGAATGAAAGGAGCAGAGCCAGAAGAACATTGTACACAGAGACTGATATACTGTGGTAAAATTGAATGTAATGGACTTCTGTACTAGCAACAATGCAATAACCCAAGACAATTCTGAGGGATTTATGGAAAGGAACACTATCCACATTCAGAGGAAGAACTGCAGGAGTAGAAGCCCAGAAGAAAAACAACTGCTTGGACACTTGGGTTGATAAGGACTTGATTGGGGATATAGACCTGAAAAGACCACACCCACGTAACTATGAATAATGTGTAAATAAGTCTTGACTGACCACACATATTAAAACCAGTGGAAATGCGAATTGGCTACTGGGGAGGGGGTGGGGTGGGTTGGGTGGGGTGTTAAGGGGGTGAAGGGTAAAGTAAAAACATGACTTATGTAACCATGGAAAATTTTTCCAAAAATAAAAATTATTAATTAAAAAAAACAAAAAAACAAATTAAAAACTAAAATTTAACTAAACACATTTTAAAATTAACAACTAAACTTTATACACACACACACAACTTTGCAAAGGGTTATTTTTATTCAAATTCTTCTCCTTTCCCTAAATTAGAGAACAATTTTATCATCCCTTCTCTTATTGGCTAAAAAGCATCTTACAAATGGTACCTTGCTCCCTTACCCATGAACTTTTCCATAAAGAGCTAGCAGTGAAATATAATTTTTTTAATTTAATTTTTATTGTCATACAAAACACTTTCATATTGGTCATTGTTGTAAGAGCAAAATCATACACAACCCCAACCCCAAAATAAAACCATAAATACACTGATATAAAAGACGACTGTAACAGTTCTTTCTCTAGAGGTGGATAGCACTCCCCGTCATAAGTCTTTCAGGATTGTCCTAGATCTTTGCTTTGCTGAGAATAGCTAACTTTTCACAGGTAATCGTAGTTCAGTATTGCTGTTATTGTGTATAATGTTTTCCCAGTCCCAGTTTATGTTGCTTGGCATCAGTTCCTGCAGATCTTTCTGGCTTTTTCTGAAATAATCTTGTTTCTTATAGCACAGTAGTATTCCATGACCAATGTGTACAACAATTTGTTCAATCATTCCCCAATTAATGGACATCCTCTTAATTCCCAATTCTTTGCTACTACAGAAAGAGCTGCTGAAAATATTTTTATACAAGTAGGTCCTTTACCCATTTTTATTATCTCTTTGGGATACAGTCCCAGTAGTGGTATTACCAGATCACAGTTTTATAGCCCTTTGGGAATAGTTCCAAATTGCCCTCCAGGGCAGCTGGGTAGCTCAGTGGAGTGAGAGTCAGGCCTAGAGACAGGAGGTCCTAGGTTCAAACCCGGCCTCAGACACTTCCCAGCTGTGTGACCCTGGGCAAGTCACTTGACCCCCATTGCCCACCCTTACCAATCTTCCACCTATGAGACAATACACCGAAGTACAAGGGTTTAAAAAAAAAAAAACAAATTGCCCTCCAAAATGGTTGGACCAGTTCACAATTCCACCAACAATGCATTTGTGTCCCAATATGCCACATCCTCTCCAACATTTACTACTTTCCTTTACTCCCATATTGGCCAGACTGCTATGTGTGAAGTGGTACTTCAGCATTGTTTTAATTTAGTAGTAAAATTTAAGGACTAGTGACCAGAAATATGTACTTTTAAATTTTTACTCTTCTGTTTGCGTGACTCATAACAATTAGAGGTCCAAGACTATGAATGCGTTATGGAAAACAAAATGGATAGAGGAGTCCAAGGGAAAAAATCATGTTTAGCTGAAACTTAATCCACCTGCAGAAGCTAGAATAGGGGAAGTGAATGGTAGGTTGTTGAAGGGTGGCAAGGAAGGAGGAAAGCAGGTAGTTCATTTGACCAACAAAACTAGGATCTGCCAAGCAGAAATGCCCAAGAGATTCACAGAGAGGACCCAGACTCTGGTGTGACCAAATCACTAATATTCTTGCTTCTTCCTATAACAATCTTTCATGGTAAGATTGGAGAGGACACAAGTGGTAAGTGGAAGAAGGAGGCAGAAACAGTGATAGATGCAACTATAGAAACTGAGGGGTCCAGACTGGGAAAGCTGCTCCTAATCCTGGCAGTCTTCAGATACTAGGTATTTTCAATTCAGTAAGAAGGCATCTGGTACTTTTGGATATGGCTAGGGACAAATAGTATACCCAAAGGCATACTCATGCTTTTAAGGAAGAAAAACAGGTAAGCACAAATATCAACCTATTCACACGTGGAGTCCACTGGACCATACTGTAATCTATGAAGTGATAGCACTGTTCCACCTTCTGAAAGAGGACAACACAGAATTTCCTGCCCTTCGTACTCTTCACTAGACCCTGCCTCCATGACAATAAGTCATTCTCATTGTTAACATGGACATTTGGATGAACATACCAGTGTGAGAGGTATGAGATAATGAAAGATTGAGTGAACCCCGCCAAGTTCATGGTAGTCCTAACTTACAGGTTAAGGGTTCAGTCACAGGGAAATAATGAATTGTTCAAATGTCTATCATAAATAGGCCTGAGAGAGCTTCTGTATAGTAGATCTGTGACAGGCTGGAAAACCATATCTAAAAAGCATCGATTAATGAATGAATACTGTGTGTATAATTTAATGAGACTTAGTCTGCTAATTCTAATAATGGAGATTTTGTTCTTTGTTAAGTCCACCTGCTATTTTCCTGTTCCCGTGCCTGCTTCAACATTTCTTGAAAAATCCAAATTCCCTTCGGAAATGTTATTTCCAAATTATCAAGGATGCCATTTGCTGTATTTCTAGTATATTTATTGGCAACTATGTGGGGAAAACTCATATGGTAGCTGAAAAGATGAGCCTCCAAGATGCGTAGCATTCTTTTTTGTTTACTAAAAGGAGGGGGACCCAAACCTCAACTACTGGCTCATAGGACTAGAGCTCAAGCTGGAAGGGACCCTGAAACCATCTCATCTAATGCATTTTGCAGATAAGTAAATCTGAACTCTGGGAAATTAAGTGAATTGCTCCAAATTACATAGGCAGCAAATATCAGAGGTGAGATTTGAATCCAGGGTCTCTACAGGTCCTAAATTCATGACTTTGTAACCAACTGACTAATGATGAGCTTCTAAGCTGGCCTTCATCATCAGCTATCTTCCCTTGGATGTCACACAATTTAACATGCTCACCACCTTCCCCTAAAACTGTCTCTCTTATGAACTTCTCCATTTGCCTTGATGATATTGCTATTTTCCCAATAGCCCAAGTACAGAAATGACATAAACTAGGTCTGGAAACAGCTTTGGAAGTCATAAAGTCTGGATTCCCCTCAAGAGCAAATTCCTAATTGTAAGTATTTACGGCATATTTCATTAGGATGTGCTCATTTTCAAGATGGGAAACAGACTCAGGGAGCCTTATGCTCATACAGCTAGTAAGGGTTACAGGTGGGATTTGAATCCAGTTCCTCCTGACTCTACTTCCAGCATTCTGTCCACTACACTATATTACCTTTCAGGTGATTGATTTTTAAATTATGCAAGTCTCAAAAGTACCTCGTGATGGGTTTATGGCTCTCTACTTTGGACTGAATTCAAGTCAGAGGCACCTTGATGTTTACATTGCTAACAGCCCTTTTCCAAAGTGTGTGGTTTTAAAACTAAGCGATTCTTCAGACATGGGCAGGTTTCTGTAACATGGGCCATAATATTTCCATCTCCCCAGCCAGACGTCAGACCTGTGTCTGAAACAACCAATTGGGGCATTATTAAACACACACATTCTCTTCTGCATCATTTATTCAGCATTCAGTTGTTTTAAACCCAGTCCTTTGGAAAGTACTTCAAGTGTTCCAGAAGCCTGCCTCTGGGGCTGCAAGGAAAACAGGCAGAAATGTGAGTCCCAGTCTCTTTGATCTTCCTTCCCAAGGGGAACTTCATCTCTCCTATCCATGTGGAACTCTTTAGCTTATGAACAAAAGCAGAGGGAAAGGAGGGTTGAAATATTGGTGGGAAAAATATTTTTTCATAAGCATTTATTCTAAAAACTGTTAGAAGTATAATTATTTTCTTTCTTTAATTATTTTCTGTTTTTAATATTAAACACTTTTAAAGTCCCCTGCCTTTATTTCTAGGGAGCAATAATAAATTCTAGGTTGGGTGGGTTACTGGGAGGAAAATAGGCTTTAGAAATGGAAATGGCCACATGACTTTCATGCTACTCCTTTCATGAGCTTGTACAGCCCCATTGTACATTCCCATAGGCAGGACTTATTTTCTTTCCATCCTTTCTTACCACAGTTTCTAGCCTCTCCTAGACACAGCTGAGTAACTGGGTCTTCTCAGACTCATGCTCTGAGTCACCTGTCAAATGCCTATTCTAGGTTAATGAGAAATCACTAGATTTGGGGAGTAGAGATTTTATCATTCTGCTGCAAAAAAAAATGCATTTGTAAGCTATCTTTCTTTTTTTGCATCATTTGAAATGGAAAGAACCTCTCTCCCTTGTTCCTGTATCCCAAGTCCCTCCCCCAGCCCGGTTCAAGGGATAACACTGGTACCTTAAGCCTGGAGGTGCTATACCCCAATCTGAGGCAACTGAAGTGAATCTTCTGCAAAGGGAAGTGAGCATCATGGGAAGCAATTTTCACATACAGCATCTCTAATGGATGGTTTTCTAGCCTACGCTCAAACGCTTCGAGTATTGGGCAACTCACTAGCTTATAAGGCAAGCCATTCCATTTTTTTGTTTATCATTCTAATTATTAGGAATAATACACATTTGTGTCACCAAATTTGGAAATACTTTCTAAATATTTAACAAAAATCTCTCTCAACACCTCTTACCCCCTTGATTCTATTTCTTCCCTTGGAGTTTACAGATTCAGTTCTTCAGTATAGTTCACATGACATTTCTTCAGTTAGTTCAAGTTGCATAGCCCATCTCCCTTCTGTCTTTTCTTCTTCTCTAGACTAAACATCCATAGCACTTTCAACTTTTCTTCCTGTGACAAGAGCCCAGTTCTATCCTTTTGAGAGTCGCCTCACTCTTCTAATAAATGTCCCTTTTTAAAGCGTGACACATAGAACTAAAGAAAGGAGTCCAGATGTAGTCTAACACAAAGTACAATGAGGCTCTCACTGCCCTTGTTATAAATATTCTATTTACATTAAAGCAGCACCTTAAGATTGCATTCCCATTGTTGGCAGCCATGTCACATTGTTGGCTTATATTGAGTTTGCAGTCAACTAAAAGCCATCACTTTGGTTTTTTTCTTCATGAATTACCATCTTGAAATGTCTGCCTCCCTCCAGTGCTTATGAAGTTGCTTATCTTTATCCTAAGTGCATTACTTTGCTTTTATCCCTATAAAATGTCTTCTTGTTGGAATCGGACCATTGTTCCTGCCTGCAGAGATCTATCCAGGCTCTTGTCTGGGCTCTTGATCCTGTTATCCAACATATTGGCTGCCCCTCTGAGATTAGCATTGTCTACAAATTTGGGTTAGTAGGCCATTTCGGCTTTCCTGCAAGTCATTCATAAAATGCTGACCATATCAGAACTGAATACAAAGCTTTCTCTCTCTCTCTCTCTCTCTCTCTCTCTCTCTCTCTCTCTCTCTCTCTCTCTCTCTCTTTCTGCCTGCCCCACCAAGAATCCATTAATCAAGACTCTTTAGGTGCAGTCATTCAACCAGTTACAAATGCACTTAACTTTAATCCAGCTTGCATTTCTCTTTCTTGTTTATAAAGATATTAGAAGAAATGTTATTAAATTTGTCTTCCAGAAGTACCATGGCATTCCCATGATCTAGGAGCTCTACCAGGAAAAGAAAATGATATTAATTTGTACTCATTTTAGTGAAGCCATGCTGGTCCTCAGGGTCATTGCTTTTCTTGTTAAATTCTCAAAAGTCTTTCTTGAATAAATCAGGCGAATTGTTTTGTAGAGGTGCAGATAGAAAACTCACAGACCGATAGTTTCTACACAGACCAGAGTTTCTTTATCTGTTCTGTGTGTGTTATGGCCCCTTTGACAATCTGGTGAATTCTTTGACCCTCTTAGAATTATGTTTGCAAATGTATAAAATAAAATACATTGAATTACAAAGGAAATTACTCTGCAACTGTTGCTTCACCCTCCGAAGCCTGATGTCTGGAGATCAAACCCAGAAAGGGCTAGAACATTCAGTTTTGAACTTCTTGACCCTTGCAGCCTCAGCTTCATCTTCACTCCTGTTATTATCCCTCTTACCCTTGCATTCTTTAACTTCAACAACCATTTTTCCCTCCTGCTCTGATAAGTATCATTAAATCAATGCTGTCATTTTCTTGAGAAAAGGCCTAGTTGTTCCACTTGCCATCCCCATAATTCTCCAAACCAAAACACCTTTACCTAGCCACCATGCCCATATGCATGTGTATATGTCTCTATGTATATGTTTATGTTTATGTTTATGTAGAGTCTCTCTCCATTAGAATGTAAGCTCTTTGAGGGCAGCAAAACTTTCCCTATCTCATGTGTATTCTCATCTTCCCAGTACTTAGCACAGTGCTTTGGATTTAGAAAATGCTTTACAAATACTTTTTCTCCCCATATTTATCAACAAACATAAACACTTTAATACAACAAACAGAAAAGAAGACCATGTATGATACTGTGGGCTTTTATTCAAAACTTTGTTTTATTTTAAAATTTATTAAATTTATTTTACTTAATGTGGTAGTAACTTAATGTGCTCATCAAATCATCCCCATCTAAACTTCTTATGCTCTCATCTATGTATTCTTAAAATGCTCTACAGATAATCTTTTCTTCTTCACAGCACTATCTCTCTAATGACTTCTCCCCAAGCTTTCCTTTATAACAAAAATGTACAGTTAAACAAAATAATTCAATACTTTGGCTACATCATAAAACTTATATTGGTCCAGTTTCACTATTTTTGAAAATGAGGACATTCCTCATCTCTAGCCTCCTGATGCCTCTCCCATACTCTTTTAGTTCCCCAAAGACAACTGATTATGGCTCAGTAATCATGTTATGAGTTCATTCAGTGATCTGGAATGTAAGCTGACTAGACCAGGGGACTTGAACTCATTTAAAGTAGAAGCTGCACACTTTTAATACATCCATATGTATTCTGGGGAATCAATTCCCTATTAACTTTTTCAAGTTGAAGATTATTCTCCTTGATAAAGAAACAAAATGGAGTCAAATTGTTTAGTTTTATGCCATCTATTAATACTCAGACTTCGAGTTCAGTATTCTGGAATATGACAATCTCCCCAAACTAATGTGACTTTGGGCTGCCTTGCAAGGCAGAACTCCCGGAAGTAAATAGGTGATGGTTCCTCTGTACTCTGTCCCAGTCAAACCACATCTTGAGCGTCACTATTCAGGACCAGGCATTACAGGAAGGGATTGATTAGCTATAAAGTATCTAGAGAAGAACAACAGGATTGTGAAGGGGCTTGGGTCCTAGAATTATGAGGATTGGTTACAGAAATTGGGGGTATGTGGCCTGGAGAAGAGAAGCTATAGGGTAGAAGAGCTGATTTCAAGTATCTGAAGAGCTATCACATGGGAAGATTTGAATTGTTTTGTATGACTCCAGAGCAAAATGGAAGAAATGAGTGTTAATGGCAAGGAGACAAATTTTGTCTTGATCTTTCTAATCTACCTCCAAAGGGAATGGGCTACCTCAGGAAGGGAGTAGATTACCCTCATTGTCCATCTTAAAGCAGAAGATGAAAGATTATTTATGGGACAAGATGAAATGGGGGTTCTTGTTTGGAGGATGTCTTAGATGATTTCCTTTCTGACTCAGAAATTCTATGATTCAATAGCTGTGCATGTGATTCTTTGACTCTGTTGCAGAACTCTATTTAATTCTATTACAAGCTGAGGCTAAGAATTTTATTGACAAAATTGATCAATTAATCCCTAAGCTTTCATTAGGCTTCTGCTGGATTCTAGGCATAGTGTCAGGTGCTGGGGACTCCAGGACAAAAATGTAACATTGCTTGGACTCGAAAAACTTCTATTCTATCAAGGGAGTCAGCATGCAACCATATGAGTATATATAAAATGAATATAAGGTAATTTTGGAGGTGGGGTAAAGCACTAGCAACTTAGGAGATCAGCCAAGGACTTATCTAGATGGGCTGAGCTTTGAAGCAAACTAAGGTTCTAAGAGGCAGATATAAAAAATAGGGCATTCCTGTTGAGCATCGAGGAAAAAAATGTGAGATGATACAGAGATGGGAAACAATGTCATATGTGAAGAACAGTAAGCAGAAGGTTAATATGGCTGGACCACAAAATACATGATAAGGGTAATGTGTAATATGATCCCAATGGTAGTTGGAGCCAGGTTGTGAAGGGTTTTATATGCCAAATGGAAGAGTTTGGTTTTGATCCTAGAGGTAAAAGGGAGTCATTGGAGTTTGTTAAAAGAGGGGAATAACACAGTTAGACCTATGCCTTGGGAATAATATCCCTTTGACAGTTATGAGAAGGCTGAAAAGGAAACAGAAAAGACTTTAAGAAGATCAATTAGAAGGAAATTACTACCATTTTGGAGAGCAATCTGGAATTATGCCAAAAGAATTAGAGAACTGTGTATATCTTCTAATCCAGAAATACTATCATTCGGTTTATTTCCTCAGGTGACCAGGGAAAAAGGAAAAGAACCTATATGTTCTAAAATATTCATAGTAGTTCTGTTTGTGGTGACAAAGAACTAGAAATTGAGAGGATGCCCATCAATTGGGGAATGGCTCAAAAAGTTGTGGCATATAATTGTGATGGAATACTACTGCACCTTAGAAAGGATGACTGGATAATTTTTAAAGGCCATGGAAAGACCTACATGAAATTATGAAGAGCAAAATGAGCAGAACCAAGAGTTCTTATTATATACAATGATAGAAGGAGGGAGATATTTGGGAATTTTCATATAAAAACAAATAAATAAAAAATTTAAGTATTAATAAGGTTTTTTTATTTATATATGTATGTATATATGAAAATTTCCCCCTTAAAGTCTTCAAGTGTACCAAAACCATAAAGCAATTTGTGGAAGAGTTGGGGAAATTGGTAATCAACATGCTGTCAAGTCTGGCATTTAATATATTTGTCAAAGTTTAACTCAATCTAAATTATAAAATAACAATTTATTGGGTATGTGAGATGGAAGAGAGTGAAGAACTGAGTATTATTTCAAGTTTCTGAATCTGGGTGACTGGGAGCATGATGTCTTTAACAATGATAAGGAATTTCAGAAACAGGTTTGTTTACAAAGAAAGATAATGGATTCTGTCTTGTACTTATGGAATTTAAAATCCCTGTAGAACATCTATTTTGAAATACCCAATTGATATGTAACTGAAGCTCAGGAAAGAGACTAATTTATAGGGATGGAAATCATTTACATAAAAATAATAATTGAACCTATGGAAGCTAATGAAATCAACAGAAAGGGGAGAGAGGAGAGAGACAGACAGACAGAAAGACAGGCAGGCAGACAGACAGACAGAAAAAGGGATAAAGACAAAGAGAAAAAGAGAGAGGCATAAAAAAACAGAGAGAGACAGAGACAGAGACAGAAACAGAGACAGAGAAAGCCTTTGGAGATACACAGTTCAGGTCCAGGATATGGATGATGATTCAGGAAAGGAGACTGAAAGGAGTGATCAGATTGGTAAAAGAACTGAGAGAAGAATACTATGAAAACTCAAGCAAGTTAACTAGAAGGAGAGATTGATCAATATTGTCAAATCCTACAGTATAGAGAGGTCAGGGAGGATTGAGAAAAGGTCATTGGATTTGGCAATTCGGAGATAAGTGGTAACTTTGTGTAGTCCGGTTGTAGTATAGATGAAAGATCAAGTTGGGTGCCATATAATAAGGCTTTTCAAGAAATAAGTTAGAGGAGAAGACTTGGAAGCAAACACATATAATGTATTTTTTTCTAAGAGTTGGCTATAAAAGAAAAGAGAATTACAAGATGAGAGTTTGAGGGAATGGTAAAGTCAAATGAGATTTTTTTAAGAATGGAAGAAATTGCGTTGTATTTGTGGGCAACAAGGAATGTCAATAGATATAGAGAGATTAAAGATTTGAAAGAGGAAGAGAGAGTTCGGAAGATCTGCCAGAGGAGACAAAGCAGATGGAACCAAAGGAAAAGTAGCAGAGGCTTTGGTGAGGAAAAGGGCCACCTCTTCGTCAGAGACTAAAGGAAGATAGAATGGGAAGTGACATCAAGAGGTTTGGAGATCTAGACTAGGATAGAAGAAGGAGTTCATGGTAAATGGCTCCTATTTTCTCAGTTTCAAAAGATGTTTTTGAAAAGAGAAATACTCAAATACATTTTAGCAAGAAATAGAATATTTATACAAAAAAGGAAGTTTTTTAGCACTTAGAATGTTTATGACATATGCTCCATGATATAAACAGCCTGGAGTCTTTTAATGCTATCCATTCAGGCTAAATCATAGGACAATGTGGCAGGACTAATATTTGCTAGGGTTTCCTGTGCCTCTTCCCCCACTCCCCACAACATGAGTTAGGCATCCTTACACTCTTCCTTACTCCCATTCCCTCCAACATGGATTATTTTCTCCTAAAAGTTGACAATGGGGTAGCCTCTGGATATATTGATATGAATCCTTGGTTACCTAAAGACAAAAAAAGTCCCACCCATGTGAAGTCTGGGACCTCCAATTTGGTGAATGTCTAAAGAAGACCTGAGTCACCACATCCTGTCCTTTTGACTGGATGCATTTCTTTGGGGAAGGAGGTAAGATGTCCATCTATAGAACCGAAGTGCCACTGTATGTATACTTGTTGCATATGGTTACTATTTTAAGTCTAAACACATCCTCCTTTTGTGAACTATTTAATAAGCTAGGGCTCCTCATTTCTTCCATCATTGAACCTGAACCAACAGGGGTAGCAGCATCAAGCCCATCCCTAACTTTATAGATTAAATGACATTATAGCAAAATTCCTTCAGTTCTTAGACTTCTTTGGATGAGGTCCAACACTTCCCTACTACTGAATTATGCACAATATTTCAATTAATCAAGTACTTATTGAGTGTCTACTATGTGCTAGGGACTGGAATGAAAAGGAGTAAAAAGAGGGGGTTGTTTCTAGAGGGAGGATCCTAGAGATCCTCCTGTTAACTCTCATATTCACATGTTCATTGGACTTTAGGGATCATCTAGCCCAACTCCCTCTTTTTACAGATAAAGAAACTGAGGCCCAAAGAGGAAATCACTGACTCAGAATTCCTGTCATCATTGTACTATGTGTGTCCAACAACACAGAACAGCTGATTCTAAAAGAATTCTCTTCTGTGTCCTCTTCTATGGGTGGGAGTCCTTTGGGCAGGAGACCTTGAGCTTCAATATCATCCTCTTTGAAATTAGCAGCTATTTATGTTTGCTTTTATGGCTAATTGAAGCTGCAGACAACCCCCACCCACCCATAACTAGACCTTCATTGAAGCACTCCATAAATAATAGATTCAGCTGAGCAAAAGAGACATTTATTGTCTGCCTCGGCTATAAGAGACCCTCAGTATGTAAGAGTAGGATGTTGGTAAACCAACACCGAAGTCTTCTTTCAGTGAAACTTGGCCAATTAAGCTGATTGATTGTAAATGCCCTAATGATGGGTCCAGCGATTTTGTGGAAGGATAGACCTGTTGCCCTGGGCATGTAATTGCTTCCCATCTCCAGGTACCTCCATAATAACACAATAGTGTCTCCCCCACAGTACAGCAAGTAGATCAGCCCAAAAGTCAGTTAGACTTCCACCTTTTCTGTGATTTTTCTATAGGCCAGTAGAGATGAGAGAATGATTGGAACAGTCTGTGGTATTTCAACACAAGTTCACTAAGCATTTATGATTTTAATCCATATATAAAATGCAAATGATTTTTAAAAATACATTATAAAGCATTTAGCTCCAGTTTCATTTGACAGCAGAAGCAAATAGCCAGTTGGCTATCATTAAAGTAGATCTTGTTGTTTTTTTTCAAGTTAGGAAATGAAGTTAAAAAAAAAGAAATTCCTCCCTCCCCTTTCCTCCATCAGACTTATAGTATAGTAGAAAGAGCCCTAGACAGGAAAGAGAAAATGAGTTCTATCAGCAGCTTCTCCAAGGGTGAAGAGCTCTTTTGAGTCCCAGCTTCTCTGCTGTTTAAAAATACATATAAAAACACCTGCCCCAAGTATCTCATAGCAGCAAACAGATCAGCTTTTACAGAGCAGGGTCTTCCTAAGTGTCTGCTAAACAAATGAATGGATGAATTCAACCCTTCATAGGGCTATTGAAGAGATCAAAACAGATGGCATACATGATCATGTGTTGAAATAGTGGAGGGCTATGTAATAATAATATATTATTATTAATCCCCTCCCAACCTTATGCCCGTATACCAGTCCTTAACTTTCCTGGGACTCAGTTTTCCTCATCTGAAAAAGTTGTTGTTCAGTCATTTGAGTCACATCCAGCTCTTTGTGACCCTTTTTGTGGTTTTCTTGGCAAAGATACTGAAGTGGTTTGCCACATTTTTCTCCAGCTAATTTTACAGAAGAGAAAACTGAGGCCAACAAGGTCAAATGACTTTTATAGGGTCCCAGAGCTAGGAAGAGTCTGAGACCAGATTTGAAGTCTGAAGATGTCTTCCTGACTCCAGGTCCAGCACTTTATCCACTGTATCACTTAACTGCCCCATCTGTAAAAGAAAGTAGAAGTTAAACTGGATGATCTTTGAGATTTTTCATGGGGAAAAAAAAAGAAAAAAAAAATCACCATGCATTCTAGAAAAGACTGCCTGGAGCTGATTCTTCTGCTTCTGGGAGAACTACCACCAGATCTTTCTAGAGAAGAAAAATAAGCTTGCATTTTGTCCGTCAGAATGAAAAGGAAGAGGGATGTAAAATATGGGTACTTTTCATTTGCAACCCAAAATGTAATTATCAGATATAAGGAGATCAGGAAATTTTACAGCAACAACAGGAATGAAGAAGATGCCTCTCCCCTTCCAGCATTGCTAAGTACCTTTTGAAAAGTATTGACATTTCAAGGCAATTTATTTTGGGGGCCTTAGCTGCTAGCTTGGTGATGATGGAGGCACTTAAAAAGCTATGCATGTGTTAATTCAATAACACCTGCTGACCAGCTGCTACCACTAGCAGGTAGCACTGCAAATATTTGTGCCCCTAAATTATTGGCCCTGCCAGCAGCCCAGGCCCCATAGCCATCATTCAAGGAAGCAACCCTTATGAAGAAGGGCTAACGCAGTCCCCAAACTCCTCTCTGGCCTTCTTTCAGACCTTCTCCAAGATACTGTCTTACCTGCTATGGAGGACTTTGTGTTTGGCAGAGAACAGTTCCTGAAGGGGTCCGGTAGTCTGTCTGTTTTCTTCCTTCCTGACCCCAAGAGGACTACACTCCTGCCTAGTAACTCCAGTCAAGGGCATCTCTACCAAGAAAAGAAAATGAACTAGATACTTTTCCTCTCTGACTCCTCTGGCCATATTAATTTTTGTGTCTCAGTCTATAGTATGAAGACCTATGGATCTGACTAATACAGAAAAGGAAGAAAAATTTTTTAACTTCTAAAAGGATTCACCTGAGGCTAAGATGTTTAAGGCTGAATTTTAGGGGGAGAAAAAGGATTTGATTAAAAGGAGCCCTTTGGGGCAGCAAGGTGGCTCAGTGGATAGAAAGCCAGTCCCAGAGATGGGAGGTCCTAGGTTCAAATCTGACCGCAGACAATTGCTACCTGAGTGATCATGGGCAATCACTTAACCCCATTCACCTATACCTTATCATTCTTCTGACTTGGAACTGATATTTCCTATCAGTTCTAAAACAGAAGGTAACAGTTTCCAAAAGCAAAAAGAAACCCCTTGCAAAACTTTTATTTTTAAGTTGTTTTTGCTCATTTAAAAAATTAAGGTTTCATTTCTATATTTTGATGAATAAAAATAATGTGTAATTAAATATTTAAGAAATATTTTCAGGTCTGTATCCCAAAGAGATAAAAAATGGGAAAGGGCCTGTTTGTACAAAAATATTTATAGCTGCTCTTTTTGTGGTGGCAAAGAATTGGAAACTAAAGGGATGCCCCTCATTTGGGGAATAGCTGAACAAATTGTGATATATGTTGGTGATGGGATATGATTGTGCAGTAAGGAATGATGAACAGGATGATTTCTGAAAGAACTGGAAAGACCTACATGAACTGATGCAGAGTGAAATAAGCAGAACCAAGAGAACATTGTACATAGTAACTGCAATATTGTGAAATGATCAACTGTGATTGACTTTGCTGCAATTTAATGATCCAGGACAATTCTGAGGGACTTATGAAAAGAATGCTATCCACCTCCAGAGAAAGAACTGTGGGAGTATAAATGCAGATGAAAACATATGATTTATGACTTGTTTGTTTGGATATATGACTTGGGGTTTTGGGTCTATAAGATTATTCGCTTATAAAAATGAATAATATGGAAACATGTTTTGTGTAATACCACATGCATAATCCAGATTGAATTGCTTGTCAGATCTGGGAAGGGAAGGGAAGAAAGGAGGGAGATAATATGATCATAAGAAATATTTTCCTTTAAAATGAAATAAAAATTTCTAAGTATACAATATTCTGCACACACCTATGCAGGAGATGGGCTAGAAGTGTTCTAGTCATGATGAATCCTTCCCCACATTGAATTTGGAATTGTCTATAGGGTTTGGGGAAGAGTGTCTGGTCTCTATTTGGGGGTTGGGACCAATGAATGATTCTTCTGTTAATTTCTCCCCCTTGCTATTTAATTTCAATTAGATGGTGGGGTTTTTTTTTAATTTATGTTCTTGTTGCTAGGAAAGAAATTAACATTTAGTAAATGCTTACTAGGTGCCAAGCACATTACAAAAAATTAATTTTCTTCTCACAACAACTTTGGAAAGAAGGTGCTATTATCCTCATTTACAGTTGAGGAAACTGAGGTTGATAGCGGTGAAATGGCTTGCCCAGGGCCATACAGCTAGTAAGTATCTGAGGCCAGACTTGAAATTGGGGCTTCCTAACTCTAGGTGCAGTGCTCCATCCACTGTGCCAAGTAGCTGCCTCCACTGGATAAAGACTCAAGCTATGTGTCTGCAATAATGATTACTCTGAAACGCCTCATACTGAACTCGAGAAAGCAACAAGTTCCAGAGGCAAGAAGGACACATATTGCACAGACAAGAAAGAAGACATTATGGAAAAGGTCCAAGGTTGACTTTTCTGGCCAATCTCCTTCTAACTTCCAGGGAAGCCACATGGTCTGAGCTTTTTACTAGAGCAATGATTCCAAAGCTGGAAAAAAAAATGGGGACTGAGGCCACTTAGAGAAGGGAGCTGGCTCCCTGCCGCCAATCCATCAAAAAGCTTTTAAGAAGAGAGCTAATTAAATATGTATTCAACACAAAAATATCCTAATAAAATTTCTAATTTGGGAACTGCCCCCAAGGTCCAAGTTAAAGCCCTCAGATTTAATCCTCTGCACTAATAACTAACATTTAGGGTTGGGCTGGGTGCCCCATTTCCAGAAAGTTGGTGAGTACCTGACTTTGTAGTTTCCCTGGGGTTTTTAGCCCTGAATTTTGCTACTTTTGGTTGGGGGGAGTTATACTCTCTCAGCATCCACTTCCTTTCTGGAAGAAACCAAAACTCCAGAAATATGCATTGGTGTTATTGCGTTTTGAACAATCTCATGTTTTAACTGGGTGGAGTACCTGTGGAATTAAGTCATCATGTTTACTGTTGCTTTATGGGGGTTGAGTTTCATCTCAACCAACAGAGAATATGACGTCCTATAACTGTCTATGGTCCAAAATCATTCCCCAGTTTATAGCTCAATGAATTAAAATATAGGTTTCCTTATCTGGTCATCATAATTTTTCCAGCTTCGGTTCAGCGGATGAAAATTTTGAATCTAAAATTCAGCCCTTTTCAAAAGGAAAATCGAATGAAAATCTGGAGGGTTTTCTCCTGGGAGGGGGGGGGGGGGATATTGGGAGCTGGAGGGTAAAGAGGCAAATAGCCCTGTCCCCCCCTTTACCCAATCCCCACACTGATAGCTGTCTGGATTTTCCTCTAGCTTTCCCCAAATAGAAAAACCTATCTCCCTGAGAAGAGCTGATCACAACGGAACAACTTTTGAGAAAGTGAAGAGTGATTTTATCAGGGTAAGCTGAGCCACAAACCCAAAGATAGTACTTGCTATTATAGCTAGGAATGTGTATAGCCTGTATTTCTTTTCAAAGGGCTTTGGTATCATTTTTATTAGTTGCTCCTCACAGAAACAAAATAAAACAAGAAACAGCCCCCAGGCTTGGAAAAGAAGATCAGATTTGATCTCTCCTTTTGCAAAGGAGGAAATGGCATTTAAGTGATTTGCCCTGGGTCACACTGCTCTTCTGTACAGCTTGAAATAAAAAAGTCACCTGGGCGGTCCTCACTTTTGGTACCATCCCTAGAGCCCACCACTTAAGTTAAATGCCCAGACATGAATCCATAGCCAGGTTCCACTCTTATTAGTTGTAGGACCTTTGACACACCATTTCTTTGCCCTGGTCCTCAGTCTCTGCATCTGGAAAATGATAAGGTTGGAATGGATTGTTGCTAAAGTCCCTCAAGCCCTATCTTTGGAAGATTCTATCCCGTGAAACACATGCTGTCTTGGCTGCTTTGGGTCTTACTTCTTGGTAAAATAGAAGAGTTTGTTGAATTGAAGTAAGATGAGTTTTTCTCTCTAAGGGTTGGCGTAATTGAGGGTTTGATCCCTAATTTGAAGCACTTGCAGTCCTTTAGCAACATAGGAAAAAAATATAGAGTTCAGTACCTAGTTGGCAAGGATACTTGGTTAAAACTGGATGCCACCAGACCATGGGGCTCTGTCCTCTCCCCTATGTGGGATATCATCCTCTTTAGCTGCTCTTATTTAAGGGGCTGGCCCTTATCTTGCTTATGCTCCTTATCTCAGGTACAAAAATTACTAGTTACAAATCGAGTGCTTTTCCAAGGGCTGCGGGCCACAGGAAAGCTCTTATTGGTGGGATCACCTTCTAAATAGGTCTTTCTGGTTCTTCAGTAGCTAAATTTGTATGACCTTCTATAAGTCATTAACCTCTCTCAACTCCTATTTGTTCATTTTCTTCATCTATAAGACTAGGGAGTTGAACTAGATGATCCTGAGGGTCCCTGCCAACTCTATCATTTTACAACTGAACTCCATTGGACTGTAATGATTAAAAATGATAAAGGCTGATATTATGAGGAAAACTAATATTTTATTTAGGCCCATGTTGGTAGAATAAAATTGACCACGTGCCTGTAAAAATTTCAGATTGCCACCTCAGCCATTACGTTCCCTACCTTCCCTCATCTTGTCTGTGTAGCAAAAGAGGAAGTCGAGCCCGACTTCCCAATATTTAAAGCCAGGCTTTACCTTGAAGACGTCATCCAAAACAGGAAACCCCTTAGACCATGGAAAATGTAGTTTCAAAGTGTCCACAGGAAGTTTGTCATTTAAAAGCTCAAATGAGCCCCAAATAGCTCTATATGGAACCCCAGAAATTTTAAATAACATAGGACAGAAGCCTTCCTCTTCCCAAATTTTACTCTGTAGCAAATATATAATTTTATTTAACTTCCACATGATAAGATAAACTCTCCCCATCTTGGCAGTATACAGGCATCCTTCATTACCTTATGTTTATGAAGTCAAGGAATAGCTTTCTTATACTTTTGATCAGGGATCGGCAACCTTTTTGGTCATGAGAGCCATAAACGCCACATTTTTTAAAATGTAATTTCGTGAGAGCTGTACAGTGCTCACAGTGAGCGCTCCTGTAACAGCACCTGAAAAAAATTGACTTTATGGCTCCTGCAGAAAGAGCCATATCTGGCCTTCAAAAGAGCCAGATATGCCTCGAGAGCCATACGTTGCCGACCCCTGCTTTTGATGGTCAGTAAAGATGGATTCCCATCACTCCTCATTTTTGGACTCCAATTTGCTATGTGGGGTCACAGGAAATGTAGTATAGTAGAAAGAGAGTAGGCAGCTAAGGGGCAAGGTGGATAGAGTACCATGTCTGAAGTCAGGAATGCTCATCTTCCTAAGTTCAAATCCAGCCTCAGACATTCACTAACTGTGTGACCCGAGGTAAGTCACTTAACCTTTATTGGCTTAGTTTCCTTATCTGTAAAATAAACTAAAGAAGGAAATGGTAAATCACTTGAGTGTCTTTGCTAAGAAAACCCTAAATAGGGGTCACAAAAAGTCAAACACAACCAAAACAATGGAGCAATAACAGAAGAAAAGACTGGACTTGAAGCCAAGAGAATGAGGCCTTGAGATCCAACCCCATTATTTTTATGACCACTGTCACACAGTGGAGACAAAATTCAATGGAGCTAATAACACCAATCCTACCTATTTCAGAGTGTTGCCATGAAGATAACATGAGAATATGTAAATGAAAGCATACAGTATAAGAGATAGCAAAACCTGCCCGTGAAATACATAAGGGAGTCACTCACCATTGCCAAAGACTTCCCAGTTGGAGCTGCAGACCCATGAGCACACTGATTCAACTTGTGTCCTGACTTCTGTTCCTGCTCCCTAGTGAGAGTAACATACCCTCAATTGCCTTCATCAGTGACCAGACCTTAAGAAATAATTTTCCCTGGCTGGAAGTAGATATCATGAATCCAGGAAGATAGTGGAAACACACTTTTCTTCTGTGTGCCTGATGAGGCACCATATTTTCAGGATCTTCCTCAAAAAGAGAAGAGGGAATAGGGATTTAGGGTGTCTTGTTATTGCTTTAAAATCAGTGTGCCCCAGGCTTAATTTATCATTATTTTCCCACAAAAAGGTTTCCCTTCCCAACTATCCTATTACTGTCAGAGATATTACCATTCCCCCAGTCCCCCTAGTAAATCCTCCTCCCCTAGAAATAGTAGTGAATAAGGGATAATTATTGGGGCTTAAAGGAAAGAACCCATCTGGAGAAAAAAGAAGGTACTTTCCAGGATGTGACATGAACAAGGAAATGGAAAAACTATCCTGAATCAAGCATGTGTAACCAAATGCAAAAAAGCTAGATGAGGAGAGAACAAAATAGTTTATCAATGAGGGAGTAGCAGTTAGGGAGGGTACCTGTAGGCATAGACAAGATGACATTTGCCTCACATAGCCTCTCTGGCCAAGACAGCTTTATTTTATGTCAGTGAAATATTAACTGTGCCCCATTTTTTTCTCTATGACATCAGCATCATCAAGATCCTGGATACTCCTAACCTTGCTCCATCATAATTTTCCAGACTTATTATGCACAATGCCCATTCACACACTCTGTGGCCCATACCTTATAGCTATTTCTTGCCCACAAAACTTCATTTCTGTGCCTTTGTACTGACTGTTCCCCTTTCCTGGAATGTTCTCTCCACTCACTTTTATCTCTGAGAATCCTTGGATTCTTTTAAGACTCATTTCAAGCATCATCTTCTGGATGATGTCTTTACTGGTTATTTTTCTGCATCATAGAGTATGTGGAGGGATGTAATGTGTAAAGAGATTGGAAAAATAGGAAGGAGCAAGTTGTAAAGGACTTTAAAAATCAGAGGGTTTTATATTTCATCCTGAGGGTAATTGGGAGCCACTGGAATTTACTGAGATGTGAAGTGGCGGGGGAGGTGACATAGTCAGACCATCTGCTTTAGGAAAATATTTTCAGAAACTGAATGGAGAATAGATTGGAATGGAAAGAGGCTTCAGGCAGAGAGTCCAACCAGAAATCTATTACGGTAGTCACAGCATAAGATGATGGGGACCTCTGCCAGGGTAGAAATTATGTGAATGGAGAAAAATAGATATAAATGACAGAAGTCATGAAAGTAGAAAGACTAGACAACAGGTTAGATATGTGGGATGAGTTACAAAAGTGATGACACAATGATGATACCAAGGATGATATTAATAGCCTGGATTATGGAGAGGATGATAATATTCTTGATAATAATAGCAAAGATGAGAAAGGGGAAGGGTTTAAGGGTAAGATATATATTCTATTTTGGATGTTCTATTTTGAATTTGAGATGCATATGGGATATACAGTTTTAGATGCCTAAAAAGGCAGTTGTTGATACAAGACTAAGAGGAAGAAGAGAATGATTAGGATATATAGATCCAGGAATTATTTGCATAGAGATGACTACTGCATCCATGAGTTCTAATGATATCATCTAGTGAGAGAGTATAGTGAGAAAACTGAACAGGCCCTAGGGCAGAACCTCAAGGGATAATCAGTGGTTAGTGGGAATATAGCTAAATAATTCAATTGTTTTCAAATTGGTTACCCTTTCCTTATTTATCATTTTATTTGATTTTTCATATTCTTATAGTAGAGATATTGAAATCTTGAAGTATTATTCATTTTATTTCTATTTTCATTTTAAAATTAAACTACTCTATTACTTTGTGAATGCATATTCAAACTCAATATATTGTTATTTTTAGTAATGTCTTTAAGAATGATACAGTCCATTTTTTTCTTTAATGTATTTGGTTTGATTATATCATGCATAACAATAAAAATCCAGATTTATTTTAATTTTTAAAATAATGCTCTATATGCTTTTATTTTAAATCTCTGTGTATGCCTTTTTGTATCATTTCCTACAAAGAATATGCTGTTGGATCCTGATTTTTTTTTCACATTTTATAACCATTTTCTTTTTATTGGACAGTTCAAGTCATTTACACTTAATGTAAAAACTTACATTTTATTCATAACAATTCAAATTTACATGTGACTGTAAGGTATACAAGTCATTTTCCCCACAATAATTTGTGAGATAGGTGGTATAAGTATCATCTTCATTTTAAATATTATGAAATTAAGGCTGTGAAAAAATCAATGCCTATCCACAATCACAAACTAGCTTTACAATACCAGAGGTAGGATTTGAACCCAAATCTAATCAAAGTTCTTCAAGCTTTCTAATACATCTTGTGGCCTCATTTACTATTATTTGTTGATTTGTTGTTTATTTTGTCAGAAGTTAATTCAGACTTTAATTCTAAATCAAAGTTTAAGAACACTAAAAAGATTATATATTTTATGCGATTAACTTACTACGGAATCTCTAAAATTATATCCCTCCCCCCATTTTCCCCTTTTCTTTCCCCTTCAACTTTGAGAAAAAATTTCACCTTGGGAGTGCTACTGCTCCCTCCCCTTGTACTTTCATTCATCTGTCTATAATGACCTTTTTTATGTTCTGGGTTTTTTTTACTTCTTTTTCTTCTGTTTCTCTTCTTTTATTCCCAAATACAAATGTATCCTTTAATAGCTTAACTAATAACCTACTTTAGTTATTTTTATTCCTTAATTGAGGCACTTTACATTAAGATAATAATGAGTTAATCACAATTGGAAAGTATCTATTGTTCCCAATTCTTTAACTCTCCAGATGTTTCTTGAGCTCAGCAATAATTCACCTCTTTTGAAATTGTTTCTTTTCTTCATGAATTCTTTAAGGTCGTTTTTGTTTTTAAATTATTTGGGTATTCCCCTCCACCCCTCTTAAATAGAAGTTAGGATTGCTTGGAAATTGAGCTGAAAGTAGGTTAGTGTTTTAAAATTTTTCATGTGATTTGCTCTAATTTTGACCATTTTTGTAGAAAATTTGTAAGAGAACAAAATGGGTATTTTTCAAAGTAATATCTAATCTTCCTTCTGTTGCTTGAAAAATTTCTACTTTCACACTCTTGTTATAAAGTATGTTGATGATATGCTTGGATACTGAATTTTGACTACTTTTTGAGGATTCCAAAGGATTCTTTCTTCTTCTTTACCCAAAGTCTCCTTTTTTAATAGTTATGACAAATGTTCTTATATAATTTTCTTAAACACGGTGATCAAATTATTGCCTAATTTGACATTTCCTAAGATATCAATTGTTTAAAGATTTCTTCTCTTTGACGTGTCTTCCAAATATATCATTTTCATCTTCGGCACTCCCCAGTCTTTATCCAGTTGAGTCATTCCCAGAGCTTGTTTTTCCATTTCACTGGTGTTATCTGTCATTCTATCTTCCACAGAAAGTCTGCTCTTTGTTATGTTATTAACATTTTAAAAATTCTTGACACTGTTTTCCATTGTGGTGAGTTTTGTCACCACTTCTTCAAAGATTCTGTTGTTGCTGTTGCTCCTGTTGCTCCTGCATGGTGGTCTTCCTTAAATTACTCCTGAAGTTTTGGGGTTTTTTTTCCCCATCGCATTTAGTTCTTCCTTTAATTCCTTGAGTTTTCTATAGTTCATTCTCTCTCTCAATTTCAAATATTGTTTCTTTGACTACTATTTTAGCCTGTCTACATTCTGGTGTTTTTCACTGGCTACTTTTACCATTTTGGTGCCATGTCAGAGTTTTTTCTTTTGCTCATTGTCTTTTTGTAAATTTTACTTTTGTTATAAGAATTATTAACTGTTAAAATTCTTTTTTATTTTTGAGGGAGATTACAAAAAGAGCCAGCTGCCCTAGGTCTTCTTTTACATTCTCCTAGAATTCTATGTAGAGTAAGTTTATGATTGAGCCTCCCTATGCTGGGAACTTTGAAATATGACTTGTAGCTGAGATGTTCTGCATATGTTGCCTCCCCTAGAAGAATGTGAGCTCCTTGGGAAAAGGGACTGTCTACTTTTCTATTCTGAATTCCCATTTCTTAGCACAATGCTTTAGACATAGTAGTATCTTAATGAATCCCCCCCCCAATTTATTATTCATTCATGAACCATGTCAATGAACTTTTCAAGATGAATTGTTTTAAATTCAATTTTATATCTTCTTAAACTTTCTTGTCTTCCATATACACTACAATCGAGTGACTGGCCTTCTTACTTTTCCTTGAACCCAATACTCTATCCCCCAACTTCCATGTCCCAACTTCATGTTTGTTTCCCTCTTCATCTTTGCTTCCTAAATTCTCTGACATCCTTCAAGTTTCAGTTAAAATCCTACTTTCTGTGTGAAAGTTTTCCTGGTCTTTCTCAACATTTATGAGATTAGGGGGCAGCTGGATATCTCATTGGCTTGAGAGTCAGGCCCAGAGACGGGAGGTCCTAGGTTCAAATCCTGCCTCAGACACTTCCCAGCTATGTGACTCTGGGCAAGTCACTTGACCCCCAATGCCCACCCTTACCACTCTTCCACCTAGGAGCCAATACACAGAAGTTAAGGGTTTAAAAAAACATTTATGAGATTACCTCTAATTTATTCTGTATGTATCATATATGCATAATTATTTACATTTTTTATCCCCTTAGAATGAACTCCTTTGGAGTGGTGATTGGTTTTTACTTTCTTTGTGTCTTTACTACTCAGATGAAAACAGATGAAGAAACTGAGGCCAACAGGGTTAAGTGGCTTGCTCAGGATTACACAACTAGAGAATATCTAAGGCCAGATCTGAACTCAGGAAAATAAAGCTTCCAGACTCCAAATTTGGCCCTCCATCCACTGTGCCACCTCCATGCCCCTTAGATTTTTTTTACCTTATGTTAACATTGTCTCTTATTATCATAAATAAATTAGATGAACAGGGAACACATTACCTGTCAGATTTATGGATAGTAGAGGAATTTACGAGTCAACAAGAGATGGAAAGCACTGTGAAAAGTAAAGTGGATAACTCTGAGTATATTAAATTGAAACAGTTTTGTATAAATAAAACAAATGTTGCCAAGATTAGAGGGAAAGCATAAAACTGGCAGGGAGAATTTTATAGACAGACTCTAGGATAGAGGTCTTATATCTATAATATAAAGAGAACTTTGACAAATTTATAAGAATAAGAGCCATCCCCCAATTGATAAATGAGCAGAAGATTATGAATAGATAATTTTCAGATAAAGAAATCAAAGCCATATGAAAAAATATATATGAAAGCATGTGAAAAAGTTCTCTGTCACTACTGATTAGAGACATGCAAACCAAAACAATTCTAAGATATCATCTCACACCCATCAGATTGACTAAAATGACAAAAGGGCAAAAATGACAAAAGTTGGAGGAGGTGTGGGGAAAATGGGAAAGCTAAAACACTATTGGTGAAGCTAAAAATGAATCTGACCATTTTGGAGAGCAGTTTGGGATTATACCCAGAGATTTATAAAACTGAGTATACCCTTAGATCCAGCAATACCATGGCTGGGTCTGTTTCCCAAAGAGAGCAGGGGAAAAGGGAAAGAACTCATATGTCCTAAAATATTTATAGCAGCTCTTTTTCTGGTGAAAAGAATTGGAAACAGAGGGGATGGCCATCAATTAGGGAATGGCTAAGCAAATTGTGGTATATGATTGTGATGGAATTCTACTGTTCCATAAGAAATGATGGATAGAACCAAAAGAACATCATACACAGCTACAGAATTAATATCAGAAGAATAAATTGTTCATGCTACTTCTAGAGAGTGAATGAAATGGTGGAAATATTAAAGGCTTAATGTGTATGAACATATCTGTGATGCAGGGAGGGTGGGGAAGGACTGGGATACTTGTGGATAAATTCTATTAATTAATTTAAAAATTAAATTTTATCCTGTTCTGGTCCTCCTGACCACCCTCCCACTCCAACGTCACCCCACCCCAAATTCTAGTTAGTATATTAAATTTTAGCAGGAAATAAGATTGCAAAGAGGAGCCAGCCTGAAAGTCAAGTACAAACCATCCCAAAGAGTATAATTACAAATTTTATAATATATTCTTTAAAATTTACCTCCTGGTAATATGTGCTAAATCAGGAGAAACCATCTAAATGCTGGTCGTCAAGGTTTCTTGTCCTATGATATGTAAATTCCAGACAAAATCCACAACCCCAGACCAAAAGAATATCAAAAAGTTACTAATAATTTTTTGGGGGGAGATTTGGATATGCTAATGAACTGACCCCAGGGTGGCACAGAAAGGATTTGATCTGTTTTCCACAAGAGCCCTATTAAAATGAGATGCCAAATTCCTGTCCCCCAGGCACTCTTCCATTTCCTGTGGGTCCATGCTGCCCATTGTTCCCCACTGTAATCCAAGGTTGCCTGAGTGATATCCTCTGCCTTTCCCCATCCCTGTCTTCTTCCTCATATTGCCTTCCTTCCTTCATCATCCCATCCCTGCCCCCACACTGCCATCTGCCTCTTACCATTTTGGCTGCTTACCTCTGTGCCTAATTAAAGTGTGATTTCTGCCCCATTTTCCCACTGCCAACTGTGTTTTTTCCCTAGTGAATACCAAAGGTATACCTGCTCCCATTTCATAATTTTTTTAAACCCTCTCCTTTTGTCTTAGAATCAATACTGAGTATTAGTTCTAAGTTAGAAAAGCAGTGAAGGCTAGGCAATGGGGTTAAGTGACTTAGCCAGGGTCACACAACTAGGAAATGTCTGAGGCCAAATGTGAACCCAGGACCTCCCATTTCTGGGCCTGGTTCTCAATCTACTGAGTTACCTAGCTGCCTCTGCCTCATAATTTTTTTTTTATTTAAAACCTTTACCTTCCATCTTAGAATCAATGTTATGTATTGATTCTAAGGCAGAAGAGTGGTAAGGGCTAGGCAATGGAAATTAAGTGACTTGCCCAGGGTTGCACATTTGGGAAATGTCCTAGGGCCGGATTTAAACCCACGGTGTCCCATTTCTAGGCCTGGTTCTCAATCCACTGAGCCACCAGCTGCCCCTCCCCCATTTCATAATTTAATGAAATAATAATTTAATATCTTAAAATTTAATTTAATGAAATAACAATTTAATATCTTAAAATTTAGATCTCTTCAGAAAAGTTTATTCCAAAGGATCTGTAAGACACGAAATGGAAACAAACAAAAGAAAATCTTATTTTTGATTTATGGAGAAAACAAGGTAAAATGCCAACTTTTGTGAGTGGTTTAGAACTTTTAAACACAGTTATTTTTAATGGAGGAGATCTCTGGTATGAGGGCACAGCTGCATTTTTTCCCAAGCATTTGCTAATAAATTCTAAAATGGAATCATGAAGAGTCAGACATGACTTGAAAAATGACTAAGCCAGGATAAGTACGTCACAATTACAAGGTACTTTTACATTCATTATCTTCTTTTTGCCTCTCAAGGACTCTGAAGGGAGATAAAGTAAATGTCATTACCTCTGATTTAAAGATGCAGAAACTAAAGTTCATGGGGATCAAGTGTCCCAGCATTCAGAGTTAAGAGGTTGTTGTAGTTCAATCATGTCCAACTCATTGTGACCCCATTTGGGGTTTTCTTGGTGAAGACACTGAATTGTTTTGCCATTTCCTTCTCCAGCTCATTTTTATAGATGAGGAAACTGAGTTAAACAAGGTTAAATGACTTGCTCAGAGTCACACAACTAATAAGTACCTGAAGCCATATTTAAACTCGAGAAGATGAGTCTTCTTGACCCCAGACTTGGCACTCTGTACACTCTTTCACTTAGCTGCCCTACACACATATACTCATTTTAATCTTGAAAACGGAGCACAGCAGGAAAACTGATTGTCAACCTTCATCTTTTTTTTTAAGAGAGAGAAGGTTTCAAAACCTTGATGAGTGCCTGAAGGTCACAGAGGAGGAGGGAGAACAAGGCAGGAGGATGATTGATTAGCCCGGAATGGGGATCCGCTATTTGGGCAAAGCCAGTGAAGGTCAGACTGGGGTCCTGCCATCCTTGACCACATCTGTTTGAATTCAGTAATGGTAAACCATTAGCCAAGGAACTGCTGTCAGAGCTGGTACTAAACGCAGATGAAGCACCTTACAGTACCATAGTCCCAGTCTGGAACAGGTGGGAAGGAAGGTTTATTTATGCTGAGGCAAATGCAGCCATGGACACAGCCAAGACAGGTTGGCTTGGACCCAAGCAATACAATAATAACTCCAGCATCCTGACCAAGCAGATGACTTGACCCCACTGTAACTACATGAGGATATCTAACCGCCAATGAGTTTGGAGAATTCAGTCTTAACTGTTCAGGTCATGTCTTCATGGGCACCCATTTTCAAGTCTCTTTGAACTCAACAGAGTAGGGTCGCCTACCCAGGGTTTGAACTCTGCCTTAGCTCGAATGTGCTTCCTTAGCTAGCCGTGGAGCCCCCCTGGTGAGAGCTGTTTTGACTCTCTAGGAACTGCATCATGGATGAGATTATCCACCACAACAAAATAATAAAACTTTGCTATGTTGGACTGTTGCAACATGAAAATCAATGTTTCATTCTGCATCAGTCGTGTTACAATGTAAGGTACAAAAATGGTATATTACTATTTCAATTAGCAGTGGTTTTCGTATTCCCTTCTTGATAGAGAACATTCCATGATGCTTTGCATAATTTGTTTGATATCTTAAATAAAAAATTTAAATACTATATATTCTTACCCATGGAATGTTTTTAAACAGTATTATTATTTGAAGACTGGCTAATCTGAAGAGTGAATAAAAAAATGAAACTCCAGCTTGCTGAAAATTCCTTTTTAGAATCTTTGAGAAAATGGCAGCCAGAATGGACAGGATTCATTAAATGTTTAGGTCAATAAAGTTGCATCTATGTTTTCCTTTCTTTTTTTCCCTTTATTTTTAAAAAATAAATCCTACCATCTGACTGATAATACTAGGTATTGGTTCCAAGGCAGAATAGGAAGAGCTAGCCAACTGAGGTTAAATGACTTGCCCAGGGTCATGCAGCTAATAAATGTCTGAGGCCAGATTTGAACTCAGTACTTCCCATCTCTAGGCCTGGTGCTTTATCCACTGAGGCACGTAGGTGCCCCTCAGCTATTCATTTCTGTACTTGTTGGCTATAGTCATATTCAATAGAATATAAGCTCTCTAAGGATAGAGAGCATCTTTGTCTTTGTCTTTGTGCTTTGTTTTTTGTGGTTTTGATTTTTTGTCTTTGGATCCCCAGTGTCTAGGGGCTGTGATTTGCACACTGTAGATGCCTAATATGTTTGTTGAATTGATTTGAATTAGATAAGACACAATCCCTACTCTCAAAGAATTTAAAGTCTAGGGGAGAGAAGTAAGCAGCACAAAGGATGATTAAATGCTAGAACTAGAATAAGCAGAGGACACTGAACCAGGGAAGTAAGTGCTAGAGCCAGCTCTAACTAAGAGAATCAATTGTTAAATTTTCAGTGTGAACATTTATACCTTGGAAGTAAGCAAATGTTACAGATCAGGGCTTGATTTATAATTTGCTAATGGTCTAAACATAAGAAAATTGAATTGGTCTAAAATTGTCTAAAATTAAGAAAGTGTTTGAGAAAAATGTTTATAAATACAGATTATACTTAAAAGTACATCCAACGTCCTTTTTTAAAAAAAGATCCAGTTGTAAAACATTTACCTGCGTATCACCAGTAAGTGTTTGTTGGACGTCACACAGACAATAAGAAGTAGAGGCAGTAATTGAAACCCCAAGTTCAATGATTATTCTACTATAATACATTCTTCTTATTTAATTACAATATGTAAAAATTACCAGAAAATCTAGACAATCAACAAAAAGAAATAAATCAAACTCTAAGTATAAGCATAGTATTTACTGATTTCCAAGGCATAAAGGCTCATGCTGAAAATTTAACAGTTGACTATACTAGTTGGAGCTGGCAAGAAAACAGGCACAGCCATGTGGCGCTTCATCTGAAAAAAATCTGGGGAGCTTAGTAGACCACTCATTATATATGAGCAAAAAAATGGAATATAGGAGAAAAAAAAACACCTGATGAAATCTTAGAATGAATTAGGAGAGGCTAAAACTAAATGAATAAACACTTCTATAGTGTCTACTATGTACTAGACATTGTATAAAGTACATTTTACAAATATCTCCTTTGATTTTCATAACAATCCTATGATATAGGTGCTATTATCCTCATTTTACAGATAAGGAAACTGAGGCAAATAGGTTAAATGATTTGACCAAGGTCACACAGCTAGTGAGTGTCTGAGGCCATATTTTCACTCAGAGTTTCTTGACTCCAAGCCCAGTCAGTACTCTTTCCACACCACCACTTAGTTGCCTCATCAGACTACAACTAAAAAGCTGTATTCAGCTATAAGCAGTTCATTTTAAGAAAGACTGAGAAGTTGGAAAATATACAAAACACAGGGCTTTAAGACCTTTATTGTCACGTGATGAACATCAGAAGGATTTAGCTGTGTTGCTGTTGTTGTTATCAGTTGTTTCAGTCACATCTGACTTTTTGTGACCCCATTTGGAGTCATTCCTAGAGTAGGTTGCGATTTCTTTCTCCAGCTCACTTTATAAATAAGGAAACCAAGGCAAACTGGGTTAAATGATTTGCCCAAGATCACACAGCTATTAAGTGTCTGAGACCAGATTTGAACTCAGGAACAGGAATCTTCCTGATTCTATGCCCAGCATTCTATCCTCTGCACCACCTAGTTATCCTAGCTGTGTTTAACTTGGAGGAAAAAAGAAGGGACATGAGTGCTGTTTTCAAGGATCTAAAAGGCTCTGGAAGAGAAATGAGATTTGTCCTCCTTGCACCTGAGAGCAGAACCTAGGAGTAGTGGGTAGAAATTGTAACAAAGAAGATGGTCCCAGGTAAGGAAATGCTTCCTCCTATTTAGAGTTATCCACAGGGGGAAAGGGCTGGCTAGAGAGGGGGCAGGCTCCTCCTTGGGGAATATTCAAGCAGAGGTTTAATAACCTCTTGTCAAGTATGTTTCAGAAGAGTTTTCTGGTCAGGTACAAGTTGGTGTCTCCGGATTCTGAGATCTGGGATGCTGTGATTATTGTGCAAATCAGCTTAAGAGAAATTTCTCATCTGTATGAGTATTCCCAAGTGCAGATCTTGAATTTGAATCTTGGAATCCTATGCCTCCAGAGTTAGAAGAGGAATATAAGGTTCAGAGAATAGAATTTATTTGTCCAAAATGGCACCTATCATAAGTCATGGAGACAAGGGTGGGTTGGCTGGTTTCAAGCCCCATGTTCACTTTCGATTACAACATACCAAGTTTCAACATGTTGCAATCTTCAGGGCCAAACAAAAGTCATGTAAGACAGAACAGGAAGAGATAGAAGTCATCTTTGGAGTTCCTTTCAACATTCAGTCAAGGAGAGCTGTCACTTTGTTTTCCTAATTTGTGATCAAATAACATACATTGAAGTGCTTTGCAAACCTTGAAGATCTAATTAAATGATGCTATTGTCACCATAATCATTATTATTTCTGACACTGTACTGTCCTCCAAAAAAGATATCCCTGAGAGGATTGGGCTAGAATAAGGTTTTTTTTTAGTTCAGAAATCCTATGGATCAGTAAGAGGGTGGCAGCCTGGTATGAGAAAAGAGAAGGTTGGACTTGGGCTCGGGAACATCTGGGATCAAATCCTACCTCTGACACTTACTAGCCAAGAGGCCTTAAGCAAGCAACTTAACCACTGGCGGTCTCAGTTTCTTTACCTTTAAAATAGGGATAATAATAGTACCTATACCCCAGTATTGTTATAAGGATAAAATGAGATGGTATTTATAAAGCACTTAGGAAACCTTAAATGAAACATAATCACTAGCTATTGTTGTTGTTTTTGTTATTATTATTATTATTATTATTATTATTATTATTATTATTATCTGTGTGACCATGGACAAATCATTTAACCTCTCTAAATCTGTTTATGTGTGTAACAGCATATGAAATGCATTAAAATTAATGTCCTAAGGGCAGAATTGGACCAGAAGAAGGAACATGGAACAATTGATTGGTTTAAGAATGGGAAAGGAGTATAACAAAGCTTTATATTGTCACTTTATTTATGTAACTTTTTTGCAAAATATGGCATGTGAAATGCCAGGATGGATGAATCAAAGATGGAATTCAGGTTGTTGGGAGAAATATCAAGAATCTTAGACATGCAGATGACACCACTGCTGGCAGAAAGTGAAGAAGAGTAAAGAAGCCTTTTGATGAGAGTGAAAGGGGAGAGTGTAAAAGTTGGCTTGAAACTTAACATTAAACAAACTAAGATCATGGCAACTGGTCCCATCACTTCCTGGCAAACGGAAAATAAATGGAAGCTATGTCAGATTATATATTCTTGGGCTCAAAGATCACTGCAGACATTGACAGCAGCCATAAAATTAAAAGATTAGAGGGAATGCTATGACAAATATGAATAGCATGCTAAAAAGCAGAGACATCACCTTACCAGCAAAGGTCTTTATAGTCAAAGCTATGTTTTTTTCAGTGGTAATGGATGGTTGTAAGAGTTGGACTATAAGGAAAGATGAGCACCGTAGAATCAAGGCTTTCAGATTGTAGTACTGGAGAAGACTGTTGAGTGTCCCTTCGACAGCAAGGAGATCAAATCAGTCAATACTTAAAGAACTTAATTCAAACTATTCACTGGAAGGACAAATACTGAAGCTGAAGGTTAAATACTTTGGCCACATAAGGAAAAAGATAGGATTCATTGGAAAAGAACCTGACTTGGAGGAAGGTTGAAAGCAAAAAGTGAAACTGAGGATGAGAAGGATGAATAGTTTACTAGAAGCAACAAACATGAGCTTGGACAGATTTTGGGAGATAGTGAATGGAGTTAAGAAGCACCTGGCATAGTATGGTCCATGAGGTCATGAAGAGCTGAACACAACTGAACAACAAGAGCAGAAAAGATAGTCATGAAACCCTTGCTAGGGACCTGAAGTCCTAGAAATCTGGGGATCTAGTTTGGATTCTGAGCTAGAGCAAGGAGTTCCTATTGATGTGGGAGATTTTAAATCATTCTTTGAAACAGTAAGGCAAGATAGACACATTCACACTGACAGGCAGTAAACAGAAGCTGAAGCAAATGGTCCTGGGGTGCAGCTGGGTTGCTCAGTGGATTGAGAGCCAGGCCTAGAGATGGGAGGTCCTAGGTTCAAATCTGGCCTCAGACCCTTCCTAGGTGTGTGACCCTGGGCAAGTCACTTGACCCCCATTGCCTAGCCCTTACCACTCTTCTGCTTTGGAACCAATATATAGTATTGATTCTAAGACAGAAGGTAAGGGTTTTTATGAAGAAGAAGAAGAAGAAGAAGAAGAAGAAGAAGAAGAAGAAGAAGA